>NW_009610120.1:83778-87488 GCF_000690535.1 Cariama cristata
ATCTTTACGAGCACCACCACTGAGATTTCAGTCTTTGAGGGCTACCCCTTGCGGTAATGAAAGAGCCTGTGTTTCAATGATCCTATCATCTCTGCTGGCTGGAGTTTTAACTCCTCGTAGGGCCACTTAAGTCTAACGGGTCGAAGAGGCCGGATGAAATGAAGTTCACTGTTTTGCCATCTGGCAGATGATTGATAGTTCTATAGCTTATACTCATTAGCAAAATAAAGTCAAGCATCAAAAACACACTAAGGTAGTCACACAAGCAAGGTAATGGACTCGGCAGTTTTTGCAAGTCTTGATGCGAGTCATTGGTAAAGCCAGGCCTCTACGACAGTCTTGTCTGAAGTTAAGTATGTAAGTAAATTTCTAGAGCATTAGAACAATAGTTGCAATAATAAAAGTTGATAGCGGTAATGAAAGAAATGGACGAACGCAAGCCCTAAATCCTTGGAGTATGCAAATATCAGTGCTGACAAAAAGCCATTTAAAAATGAGAAAATCTGTACTATATCCAGGGATGGAAGATAGTTACTATTCAGTGAGCGTAACGTTAATTCAGAAACAGCATCATCACTCATAGGCTAAGAGCCAGTTATGGTTATGCATGCTCCGACTGACAGCATTGCTAGGCCAGTATCTTTGCAATAATAGCAATAACAAAAGTAGAGGCAGTCACAAGATATTGGAGAAAGCAATGAGCAAGCACAATGCCTGTATTTTAGATCAGCATGAGGAAATAATGATCATCAGTGCCCAGTGTCAGAGTTCAGAGGGAGCGGAAACCATTGTTAAATGTGGCTGTCTGCAAGTCACGGAGTAATCCAAATGGAGTCACCGGGAATTGTTTTAGTTTTATTGGTTTAACTTTTCCTAAAAGGAAATTTAGGTCAACTGTTGAAGTCATGAGATGCTGTAGATGAGCTGATTTTAGAAATTACCAGATTTTTTGTTTGGTAAGACCAAAGAACATATTCATTAAAAATGTGCACTCCTTTTATGATGATGCTGCAAAACCATGAGAGTGGCACTTTGGGATGTTTTAACTTTTTTGTCAGCAGCAGGAAAACTGCTCTGCTCCTCTTGGAACTGGTGTAGCTGCAGTTGAAATATGGTTTTGGGAGCTGGGCTTAAGAGTAGACAGACTGGACAGACCCTCGAGGAGGGTCACAGGAAAAGAGGATTAGAAAATGTGCTTGTGGAAACAAGGTGAAGGAACTGATTTGTCTAATTTAGCAAAAAGAGGCCTGAGGGGAAACTTCATCTCCCAAAACATACATGAAGGATGGGAAGCAATAGAGAGCAATTATTCCAACACTGGGACAGTCATTCAGGGCTCCTCTTCAGAAGCTTTTAAAAAGCGGTTAAAGGAAACTCTGCCAGGGACAGTCTACAACTGGTTGATCCCAGCTTAACGCAGAGAGCGGGACCAAAACGGCCTTGGAATTCTTTTCCAACTCCTCTTTTTTACGGTCCTAAAAAAAGCGTAAGGAAAACGCTAATCAAGACAGAACGAAACAAATTTCCAGTTGTACCGCTGAAAGGAGTCTACGTGTGTCGAGGCTCCTATCCTGTACAAGTCAGCCCTGATGTGCCATTGTCTTTTTGAATGATCGTATCATAGATGCTACAGCAGCTGGTATTGATTTTCAGAAAAGTGTCTCTGAAGTCTGCATAACTGAGGGACAGAAAAGAACCAAGCCAAAAAAAGCATGCACTCCTCAGAAGTACCTCTGAAAAAAAAGGCACCAAAAAGATGTAAAGCAAAGGAGAGTGCAGTACAAGGCAACATGAGTAGAAATGAAGGGAACAACAAGGATAATTTCATTGAGAAGTTGAAACAGTTGGTTAAGGGAATTGTAGTAAAGTATTCTACCAGCTCAGCTACTGAACTCGATTAAGACTTCGACTGTTCTGAAATTGCTATTATGGCATTTGCTTTACAGGTACAGTAGAAAGGTATGGTAAACATTCATAGACTTGAGAAAACTTCAGATGAAGCTCAAACCACCAGGGAAATGCTTGTGGGAATGAGTTGGTTGATAAATTAGTGAACTCTTTAGCAAAGCAAGGAACTAGGAAAATCTCACAGAATAGTGGGGAATGCAGCAGTATAGCCAAAATACCAAAGAGTGGAGACATAAGCAATCATAGCAGTTAGCGAAGTGAGCAACTGTGACTGTTATACATCTTCCACCAATGGGCAAACTCTTCCACATTGTCATACCAAACAAAACAAAAGAAGCGGTTGTGCTAAAGCCTGGATTTCGACCTGGAAAATTAACCTGTCAACTGATTTTTCACACGAGGGTTAACTGTTCAGGAGAACATCAAATGGCTTAAAAAGAACTTCATACTTTTTCTGAACTCACGTGACAGATTTCTTTGTAAATGACTCTGAAACATCTTGATGTCTCTCGGTATGCCAATAAAACTAATTTTATCAAGGTGCAGCGTGCACAGCAAAATCAATGTAAACACGAGCGAATGATTTGATAATGGATAAATGTCAAGCACGGTTGTATTATCTCACCTCTGGTATTTGACTGGCCATTATGCTGAAAAATGTAGGTGGATCCCGCACAAGCACTGTATGACTCGGAAGCCGTACATTGGAGTTAGTTACATTTTGCTGGTTGCAGAAGTCTTCCACGTGGCAAAAATCCCCCCGTGTAGTTCAGGACTGTTCAGCATCATGAACATGAGCTGGTTATCAATCAGGTGTGAGTAAGCAACAGGTATTGCAGCAAGAACCCCCCCCGGTCCCAGCTCGCACATTATTTCGGAGGTAGGCCGTAGAAGCGGTAACGCAGATCCTTAGCAGGAGGTGATGGCTCAGTACAGATGTGTAAAAGGAAATGCTGTCAAATAGCCAAAATGTGCTTCCACTTAAAAGAGACTTGATTTTCAAGGGCCTGCAACTGGAAGGCTAACCGACAAATCTTCAACTCAGAAGTTACTGCTGGTAGAGAAAGAAAGTGCCGTAAAAAAGACCAGGCATTAAGTGGAATTAATTTCTAACAAATATCAGAATTCATCAGAGTTTTCAGGTAATTATGCTTTATCATTAAAGCTATTCGGAAAGGAAAATGGGAAATATTTGCTGGGAGTTATGAATCAAGGCAGGGCATCAGCCGTGACAGCTCTGCCATAGGGCAGTTGGAGGAGCACAAGAAAAAGGCCCGCAAAAAGAATGTCTCTAATTGAACTTTATGCAGTGTGGGAAATAGTGCAATATTTAACAATTCTGGGAATACGTAGAAAGCTGTCCAAATCCAAAAAAAGCCTGGCAAGGCCTCATTCTGGCCCTAAGCTACTTTGGATGGCAAAGCAAAGAATCATCCCGGAGTTTAAGGATCTCTTGTGTTTCTATAGTCCTTGCAGCTATAAAAGGTTTGTGTATGGAATATAACTATTTCATCGCTGAGTAATATATTACAGGGGGTAACTAGCTATTACTAGTTCATTTAAGAAAATACTTTCAAAAGGCACTGTGTGCCAAAATTGCAAGACTAAATATATTGTGTTGCAAAAAAGGGCATTAATGATTGCTTCCTGGAGATGAGCATTATAGGTTTCAATTTGTAGCTACAAAGCAATGAAATTTTCAGTACTCTCAGAAAATTGTATATTGTCTATTAAGCGAATTGAAGACGTGGAAAATGGATATGGGTGTTCAATTTTTATACCCACACAACTGTGGAAGAACT
>NW_009610120.1:87498-120842 GCF_000690535.1 Cariama cristata
AGGGAAAGACACCTGCTTTGACTCGACTCCTGAAGGAAAATGCTGATGCAAAATTGCTAATTAAAAGCAAAACAAACAAAAAAATCACACACGTAACCCTCAACTTGCTCAAATGTGTTCAGCACAGGCTTCCTATAAGCTACCAGAATTGCACAAGTACTTGTAAAAATGAATAGAAAACTTCACTAGCTTTAAATCAGTGCAGGCTGGGCAAGCACAGGCTCCCTTATAATTTCCAAAAATGACCTGCTTAGAGTAAATTGAAGTGCTTTGATAGTTCGGGTAGCTGTACAATTCTCATGTTCAGAGTGGTGATCACCTTCAAATTTAAGCACTTCATTTAAGAGCCTCAATAATTTTAAATTGCTATGTGCCACCGAGTGGCAGACAGAGACTCGAGTGCTACAGTATTTTAAAAACACTTTGGTGTCCTGCTTAATATTTTTATTTCAGGCACTTCAGAGAGGGTTTCTACAGTCAAGCGTGGAAAACGGAACAGATTTTAAGATTAATGTAGAAAAGTAAGACACTTTACGTTTTTTAAAAATCAGAGCAGAGGAGGTCTGCTCTGGGGAATGTACAGCTCCTAAGCCCGCACTTGGCCTTTTCTCTGAACTGTTTGACCAACGTCGCTGTGTGGACTGTGGCAGAAGGTAGAAAGAGGGGTAATGGCGTTTACACGGGCATGAAGAGACTTCTCTGTCTATTTGCTCTCTCAAAAGAGCCTGCCCAGATTAGGTTTGTTTCCACCAGCCATTTCTGCTTAACACCTCCTTCTGCAGAAGCAGCTGGGAAGGAAAGCTGTACTGTTATTTGAACGCTTCTCCACTCGTGGGTTCAGATATTTTTACCTGGCTGCAGGTTTGTTCATTTTGGTTATTTTGGTTTTACTAAGCATCAATTTGATGTCAGGATAAATCCTTCCCGTGTGCTTTTAATTAGCCCCATACAACATTTATTGATGAAATGCTTTGCTGAAGAAGGAACTGAACTGTAAGCGTCTACTGTGGACTTGGTCTCTGCAGGTAGGAGAGGTGCAGAGCATACCACAAAGACCCTCACGGCCCCGTAACTCTGTCAGGCTCCAGATGTGGGAAGCAGGATTTTTGACCGTAATGGGAAAGTCGGACATTGGAGACGGTTATTCACACCCACTTGGGAGGAGGTGCAAGTCTTTGGACTAGGAAGGTATCGCTCCAGCCTCCTGCAGCCCGGCTGACAACAGGTAAAAGCCTGGAAGGGGAACGGAGCAGGGAGCAGCAAACTGCAGCCTCCAGAAAGCTTGCAAATGAAATGCGAAGAATTAAATCTTACCTGAAGAGCCTAGGAGCAATTCGCTGGAGCTGATACCGTGTGACCTCTCATTTAGCAGTACGAGACCAAAATTAGGCTCCTGAGAGGTAAATGTGAATAGTGTCTTTCACTTCCAGAAAACTAGAATCTGGTTCACAGAGATTTTATTATTGAGGGTGCCACTTTAAATGCTAATCACTATTTGCAGGCTCATTACAGCTTCAGACTGGCCTCTTCAAAGGAATGAAGGGGTATTATGTGTTCATCTACTAGCGAAATTCAAACTCCTTTGGAAATCCCAGCTTTAAGGTACAAGGACACAGGCCAAATGTGAGTTCAGTGATTGTTTTGCCAAGGCCTCTCTCAGTATCCGTGTCTGAGAGTACAGTCCCAGCCTATACGATAATCTTGTGTTGGCGTACCAAACTTGGACCTAAGGGCTGTTATGAAATCTGACATCAGACCGACATCACACAGCTGGAAGAGAAGTGGCTATTTCTCCGAGGGAGCTGCAGGAAGCCGTGCTGGCCGAGTACAGGATCCTTCCCCAGTAGAGAGTGCCTAAAAACCCACTGGTTAAAATGGGAGTTTAGAAGTCCTGATGTTAAACCTATTAACGCAGCCAGTGTATATGCATCGTACTGGATACAACTTCAATGTTATAAGGAAAGCTGGCCTGCATCAACTGCGGATTATATTTCTGCGCCAAGTACCCTGACGCAGGACTTGGCTTAACACACCGCTGGTGTTACACAACGGAAACTTCTGTACACCTGGTGAAGGGCTCGTTGGGGCTCCACTGGATCTCTGCCCTTGTTGGATGTTTTTTTTTGGTTGAACTTAAGCAAGCTGCGTAGGTTGAATTGCGGCTTTTCTGCCTGCAATCTGAACAGCCAGATTAAATTTTAAACTAACCTCTTCCGGCCCCACTCCTGACTACTTGAATGGATTTATACTGTGTTTAAGTACAGTAAAACTGTGTAGAGCAATTTCTTCAATTTTTAATGAATATCAGCTCACTTTCCTTCTTGGTTTTTTCCAAGAGCATACATATTTTTGTGACACATCCCAGGAAGAACTATTTTTCCTCTGCATTTCGGCTCTTACCACGACATTCCAGAGAACTTGTAGTTTGAGGCAGTGAGTGTGAGCTTTTCTCTTCCACACACTTGACTTCCTGAAATCCAGTGCTAAGGTGTTTAGATCTCCTTGTCTTACTCAAGAGCTGCACCTGCTGACTGAAGCTTACGTTTAAGGCTGTGAAAAGTTTCATACTCCGCCTTCCAAAGGGTTCAGGTGTTGAAAGCAGACTGTGAACGTTTTGTGAACGGTAATGCCGATGCTTGCAGAGAGGTCAAGTGATGCAAAAATTGACTTGGCTTTTGCATGTAGGCGAGCCTGGTCCTCAGCCTAGCTTTGCCACTTGTCTTCGACGTGACAAGAAGGTGTTAGAAATCACCTAGTGCACACCTGGGGAGTTTCTGCCCACCATAACTGCAGAAACCTGGAGATACGCTCTGAGGCATCAGGTTTTATATATTTCTATGTTTTTTTTGGGGGGGTAAAGTCTAAATTAATTCTGAACAGAGTTAATGAAGTTACATCAACGTGTTATTTGAGAGGTTTGGGTATTTAGGGAGGGGTGGTGTTCATTTCACCCCGTTTTCTGGTTAGAAGGCTGAAGGTGAGTATCTGAGAGAACTGTGAAGCTTGCGGATGTGGGAATAATGGCGTTGCTATGTTCTTGATGGCTTTTGCTTAGCAATAGGAGACAGGTAAAATCAAACTGTATTTCTTTGAGTGAATTTGTCAGCCAGTGCTGGGGACATGGTTAGTTGCTTTCTTGGTTTTATTTAAGGAAAAATCAGTAATCTTTGTCTCATCCCTGAGTTTACGCTGGCTTCCTCTAATGTTTCAATATGAATTTGTATTTTATCCCATTACAAACTTTCATTTCTTGTATTCTTTCTCTATTAATAAATTTCCGTGTGTTCATTTACCTGTTCAAATTCTTTTTACTGAAAGTTGCTGTCCCCAGAAGAGTTCTTACTGCTCAAGTTGTTTACTTTATGAAGCCCTGAATGGCCTCCGTAGGCTGTCTGACAGACTGTTACTGAACGAAGTAAATTGTATAAGAAGATGTTACTAACTTTTATAAGTGGCATCAGGCAGTTGTTACTCCACAGTTCAGTTTTGGTGCCACATCTGTAATGCTGAAGGACAGCGGAGATACCTGACTAGCCCTCTCACCAGCCTGGGCCTGAAAGAAGTGGAAAGACTTGCATGTCATGGGAGAAAAGACCGGTATTTTTATTAAAAAAAAAAAAGGCTTATAATGCATTCCACAAAACCTCTTTTTTCTATTATTTTTCCAAGTCCATTAGGCTTGTCTTTTACAAGAAGTACGCTGCGGCTATCTTATAGAGCGGCCGTTTAATTTTAGGATCCTTTTTGAGTTGCTCAGTAACTCGCAACAGGTTCACAGCTGTCAGGACAGAATTGTGCCTCTGTACACCCACGGTTCTGTCCTCCCGCAGCTGGAAAAAGTACTTGGGGTTTTCCCGGGGATGTGACTTTGTCATGGAAACTGCCCTCCTTACCAGTAGAATTGTGAACATTTTTAATTTCCTCATGGGAAGAAGGAGAATAAAATTAATTCCAAAGCTGAAAATGTTGAATGGCGTTCCCAGACTCACCAGTGGTTTATATAACGGAATCTGTCACTTCAGAAAATTCATAACCCAATCTCTCTTCATAGTACAAGCAGTCTTATAATTTAACAGCGTAAGAAAATTCAAGAATGCCAATGTGGACACCCCTGTGTTTCACTGCAGGAAAGAATTACAGCACAGTTCTCAGGAATTCTATTGTGCAAGAACTAGCAATAGCATATAAAATGCTGGTATTCAACTAACATGCCTTTCTTTTACACTGTGTCTCGGCTGAATGAAGGAAAAATACCCAAACAAAACTGTACTGTAATTTGATTATTATAAAATCATGGTTATGTCTTCCATCAAAATCATTTTAGTAAGCATATACCACAGGATCACGGAAAATACTGCTCCTATAAATAAAGATAGCACGAGAGGTGGCTGAGTCAGTGTGAAGAATAACAGGGTTTTACTGGCAAAAGGGTGATATTTGGAATACTCATAATTTATTTACTCTATCGATCTTAAAATTTCAGCCCATCAATTATACATGAAACCGAATACCGTAGTATAGGAGGGGACTAAAGGCAAGTATTCGTTTCCAGCTCCACCATCTCAGTCTTTAAACAAGACTTGCTCCTTAGCATACTGGTAAGACAGATGGGTAAGTGTTGGTAGATATGAGATTTATACTTTGGCATTATTTAACTTCTCCATAATTTGCTTGTACTGGTGCCCGTGAGACACATTTTTTCAGAAAGTCTGATTTTTCTACATTTATTCTAGTAATGGTGTATCGAGAGTTGTTAAGGAAATTAAAGTCCCATTTCAGGCCCCAGTTCAACAAAGCATTTAAGTAATGCTTAACTCAAAGTACATCTTAAAGCGAATCCTATTTAACAAAGGCAAAAAAAAAAGAGAAGCCTTCAGAGGGATTTCCCCACATGGTTCAAGTTAGGAGTGTGGGGTTTTTGTTCAGGTGAACTTAGAAATGCTGCCTCTATCACAGGCTCAAGGCACTTTCTGTGGAAAGGGACGTTTACGGAAGGTATTACCTGTTGTCCAGAAAGCCTGTGTGATGTGGTGGAGGAAGCAGGAAACTGGATTCAAATTTTGGAGCAGAATATAAAACAAACTGGATTTATCATGCTTAGAGGAAGCGCTTTGAGACCCCCCCCAAAAAAAAAAAAGGTGTTTTGCAATGAAAAAGAGCCCTATCTCGGCTCACAAACTTATTGGGCAGTTAAGCGTGTTCCCCCGAGACATTGTGACATTGGAGGCTTTGCTGAAAAGCTACAAAAAAGCCCTTGTCTAAGGATGAATGGAGAGACTTCCATCAAGCTGGCAGTTAAATCCCCTGTATCTTTCTCTCATTAGTAATACTTCCTCTTTTAGTACCATCCTCTCTGCTCCCTGTTCTGGAGCAATGTCAGGGGGCTATACTGGCAGTGAATGGCTGCTTTAAAAAGTTTGCCTGGTACAGTCCCAGGTCCTCTTAAAGGACTTGAAAAATTTTGATAGGTAAGTGTCAGGTTTGGTTTCGGGGAGCAAAGTCTGTATTTCTGGTCCTCCTGGGCACATTCCATGGCGCGCCTTTCAGTTTTCAAAATAAAGTAAAACACCACTAAAAATGTTTATGTCCACTTCACCTTCCCCAATAAATTGGAAGCTGTTATTTACAGTAGTAAACCCAGATACAGTTCTTTTCTTCATACAGGTCATCTTCCTTACGAAAATTCATGCATGCTCACTAGGAAAGTACCTGGTGGCCTTGTGTTTTGTCACCTGGTGTGATGCAAGATAAAAATCCACAATTTCACCTGTGAAGACACTCAGATGACCAATAGAGAGGAAAAGAAAAGTTACTTTCTGGCTAAGTGAGCTCCGTTTCCTAGATGTTCATGAAAGATTTAAAGAAAAGAAATTAAGAACAGCCATCAAGTATAAAACACCGATCATGGTGACAAAAACGTTTTTCTTCTCACTGTTTTGTATCGTTAGGGACATCAAAATATATCGAAACCCCAAGTTTTGTTAGTGAAAGAGGCAAGTTTATCATGTCTAATGAAAATTCCCGTGTGATAGAAATTCAGCACTGCAAAATGGGTTATTTTTACATATGCCGGTATAGGGAAAGCTCAGACTCAATAGGTTTCTTAATTAATTATGTCTCCGTATTTCAGCATATGAATGAAAGTTTTAAGAGCCTTGTGGAAAATGTATACATGGCTCTGTAGTGAGTCTAAACAAACACACATGAATATGTAGCTAATGACCAGAAGCACTTTTCTTTATGTAGTAGCAAATTGTTATTAAGCAGAAGAAAGTTGATACTATGTTGATACTGGGCCCCGCAGTTCATCTCACAGCATTTTTTATTTTAACTCCAGGACACTTAGAACTTCTTCTGGGTCCCTTTTAGGAAGTTTGTCTGAAGAGGGCAGCCTTTCCTAATGCACTCGGAACGGTCGGGATTTGGCGAGGTTACTGTACGCTGAACAAATTGACAAAGGACATGCTCACGATCCCACATTTGCCTCTCATTATTGCCTGTGTTTTCCTTGAAGTCTCTTTCCACGTATATTTGTCGACTGACTCCAAAGAATATTATTATTATTTTAAATATTTGACCTCTCTGCTAAAGTACAGTGCAATTTCACTTACTCCGTATGCTAAATGGATAGGGACTTGCTGTGAGATTTCTAGAAAGAAATTCAAAGAGAATGGTTTTAGGGAATTTCTGAAAAAATGGGTGTTGCTTATTCATTCTACAGTCTAGAAATAAATGTCTTAAGTGCTAAGAATGCGTGTGAATAGAGCAGGGAAATGTCTGTCCCTTTCTGTTGACAGTTTTCCTTATCTTTCATGTTTTCCACCCTGAAGTGCTCTTCAGGCTTCAAAAGGAAGCATTAGCCTGAAAGTAGAGAGAGTGATGTTACTTTTTCATTTATTTTATGCTTTAATCATAAGGTAACATTAAAAAAAAAAATTCTTACAGCAAATCCATGCATTCCAATGTTACCAGGAAAGATGAATGGCTACTCCACATTTAGCAATTAGTGTGATAGATTTAAGGGCTCTTAGAAGAATTTATTGCCGTGGTGTGCCTTGCTCACGGTGCAGGGAGGGGCGTTTGAAGAAGCTGGAATGATATATTTTCGCAGTTATTGCTGCTCTAGCCACTATGTCGCATCTCTCCTCTTGCAGTGACAGCCCAATTTGAATGCTTGTCTCACCTTTCGCGGTGTTGGGATTTAGATTGCGTGATAGGCCTGGGGGAGAAGGAGCGCGACGCAGGGAGCAAGCACAGGGATTTTGAACAAGGAGGAGAACCTAAAGGCTCCTACTGGTAGAAGAGGAAGGTAGGTGGAGGTGAGAGGTGTAGGATTTCACAGCCTTTAGATAAACGAGCGTATTGTTTGCAAGGGGATATTATCTGAATTACTAGAATCTCTATAAAAATCACGTCCGACACATTGCTTGGGCCATAACAGCGGTGATGTGGATCCTGTGCAAAACAGTCAGCTAACTGTATTCTCCGTAATTCTCTGTAGAAATGTCTGCAACAAAATGAGAGTACTTTCTGTACCCAGGCCAGTTTGCTGTGGTGGTTGATGGGTAGTACACCTTGTACCGCGTCAGAGTCACAGCGGCTGTCACCCCTGGTAGTTCTGTTATGCCAGCACTGACTACAGTCAAACTGCAGTACAGTGTCACCCCTTCACTGTGTCAGCTCCTTGTCTCAGCTGATGATGAGGCAATATCAGTGCTAATCTAGTTAAATTATGCTTTTTTTTTTTTTTTTTTTTTTTACTTTGGTGTCTTTTAAGGTTTTTTTTAGGAAAATAAGAGTATAAAGATAAATTTCCCCAATGTCGCTAGGGTCAAAGTAGCAAATAATTAAATTTCTTCCTCCCATAAACTTGTACTGTTATTTAAAGCTGCCAGGTGTTTAAGCTACCAAACTCATTACAACCTCATGTCATTGCCTGACAGAAGGCTTGCTCAAAATCTTATCATTGCACACCTATTTACCTGGTTTTATATTCCTTGAATTTTTCTTGCTATGTTCATTGATCTGAAAACACCTTTTTCATCCTACCTTGTCTTTCCGACAGCAGCTGCTTGCTCAGAGGTCGAGGCGGATTGCTTCAGTTCCTTCCAACCCCAGATTCTCCCGATGACTGGAGCACTCTGAAAAGTATGAGGCTTCTTCCTCTTCCCGCCTTAACGTTGGATTGCTATGAAACAGAGCAGAAATTTGATTGTCTCCCTACTTAGAAAGCACTCAACTTTCTACACATCAGACAAACAGTAGCATGCTTCTGCTATGGTCTCCTAAGATGTCAGATCCTCTCCCTGCAGGCCAAAGACACACTAGCACATTCTTCCTAAATCCTCTAAGAAATTACACCTTAATTGTCTTTATATCAGCATTTTCTCTTGAGACAACATATAACTAAAATTGATTGCTTGTTTTCGTTTTTTGTGACTAATCCTGGGAGGGAACATCATGCTCTTTGCCAGACACCAATACTCACTGTCTCTGGCTGTTTCCTCTGTTCAATGAGTATGTGTCTGTAAAAGGTATGGAGGATGGATTTTTGAGGTTGTAATGAGAAGAAATGCACAAATAATTCTTACATTTCCAATACATCCCTATCTTGAAATTGGAAATGTGAATTTGTCTTTCCACTCCTTGGAAATGTTTTCAAAATTAGGTTGTAAAAAATTTGACTAAGCTTATTGCATCCTGGTCTTAATAATGTAGCAGGAATTGCCAGCATTTTTCCTGAATGTCTAATTGCCTTTTGAATACTATAAAATTTGATTCTTCTGAGAATGACTCATTTATCAAGAAAATAGGCTTTTGTTGTTCACTTTTATCTGTCTCGCCATTAAAGAGATCATTAGAGTAGCTCCTCCACCTTTCTATGATTGCATTGTTTGCAAATAAAGATTTTTATTTTTGTACTTTCCTGAACCTTTGTGATTCATGTCCTTGCTTCCCAGTACTGAAATACATGTAAAATATTCTGATTAGTACATCTACTGTATACTATCTTTTACTTCAATTTCCACACTATTGTCTTTTTCATTGTCTTATCAAGCTCTTCTCTGTTCTGGCTTTATTATAATCTTCAATGTAAGCATAATTCTGAATTCTTATTATCTTTGATGGACATTAATAAAAGGAGGAAAGATCCACACACACATTTATGAAAGCATCCGTTGTTTTTATTTTGGCATTTGTTCCTATGATTTTTGATAATCTATAGTGTCCCTCTGAAGGTCTCCTACTCAGTGTCAGTCTTCTGTCTGGTCACCTTGTTATCTTTTAACACCTCAGACCTGATATTACTGAAAGATTCTGGGTCACTTCTCGTATTTCTTGTCTGCTTTTTTAATGGGACAGATATGTTTCTCAGAATAGCTGCTGGAGGAGAACAGATCTCACTACAATGAAACTCTTTTACGTTCCTGGTGTTATTCCTTCAAGTCAACATGTACTTGTTAATTCCATTTTTGCAGATCTCTGCAAACTTCTGAAGAAAGCCACGTCCTTCAGTCCCACAAAGCGAATCCCATTCCACTGCCTCCCATAACCAAGACCATCTTTTTTATAGTTAGTTCTCTACACCTCCTTGTGTCCCAGCATTTCATTTACTCAGGAAAATGGTGAGAGTCCAAAGGATGTAAAAGATGTCGTATGTTCCCAGTTCTTCTAATAATGCATCTTATATTTCATTGTGCATTCTTTCAATAGGAGTAGATGTCCTGGTAACATCAGTACTGTTGTGTTCCCTGACTGATTGTTTAAAGTTACTGATTGCTGATAATATAACATTGCTCAACATGATACTATACTTGCTTCCTACCTTGTAGTCTTTTTTCCATAGAAGCAGCTGCT
Source organism: Cariama cristata (assembly GCF_000690535.1). Lineage (NCBI taxonomy): Eukaryota > Metazoa > Chordata > Aves > Cariamiformes > Cariamidae > Cariama > Cariama cristata. Next base: position 97,357 of record NW_009610120.1, read on the forward strand.
GACTTTTAAAAATCCACTTTCCGACTATGTTATCTCTCATATGGCTGTGGTGTGCTCCCCTACCTTCTCATAGTGCTTGGGAGAGTTTTTGACCTCAAAGCATTGAATGTTTCCATGTTCTCGTTTTCTTTTTTTCACTCAGGCGGAGATGATTTCTCCTTCTTATCTTATCGCGTGTTTCCAAGTCTTGTGAGTTTCTTACAATTTCTTAATTTTACATTTTATGGGACAACGATGCCAACTCTATGTCAGCTCTCTCTGCAAGACCTGAAGGTTGTTCCTCGATCTCTTTGCGGCTTATTTTCAAACTCTCTGCCTTAGGGAGAAAGTGCTGACTGCACAGCAAATCATGGTGTATGTAGCATCTCCACAGAGATGAGAAGTTCTTTCACCATATTAAAATTCCTAGGAAAGAAGTTGTGGATTGTCACCAACAGTAACAGTTGTTCAGCTTGTTTGTGATTCAAGTACGCTGCACTTTTGCTGGCCAGTACAAATGGGAGTGGAGAAGGAATTAATGGCTACAATATTGTTGGCCCAAGCTTCACCAGCCAGTTCTGCTAAGGTAGATGTGGTTTGAGATGGATAGCACCATCTCTAATATCAGCTCTTATTTGGTTTGTGAGATATAAAAGGCTTGTGGACTTCATCACCATTTAAAGACACACTTTGAAATTCCAAATACATTCATTATTAGTTTTAACAATCAAGTAGGATATGGGAGGTCATGAAGTGAAGTTTTTTAGTTTAACACAAAACTCCTGGTTGGGAGGTGTAAAGAGAGGTTCTGAGGAGAGGATATTTTCATCCCTGGCTTTGTCCAGATTTTTTTTCCTTCCAGGGTGCCAAAATGTCTATATTAAATTGGTGAGCTGGAGTGGACAAAGAGAAAAAAGAGGGGGAATCACAGTGTCATGACAAGCCCTACACCATGGTTCAGAGCCCATGTCAAATTGCTAAACTGTCAAGAATCCACTGTTGGGGTGAGTAATAGATGAATTATACTACTTTTGGCAATTTCACCTCAGAAATTATGAGTCACTGTGTTGATGACCAAGAGTAGACAGTGGATATAAAATGCAAGTGGGTACTTTGAGTGAGTGCCTGAGTTCCTATAAAAACGTCTACTGAATGCATTTCCTTCATCAAAGCCCAAACCCACAGGTTCAGAGAGATGTACTTCTGTGGTTGACAGCTCAGTCAATATCTCTCCTGCTCTGTCTCTTCCTGTCATAACATTGATTTCTGTAAGCTAGAGGAAGTAATCCCTGATGACATTGTGCAACAATCTTAAGGAAAGTTTGTTTTCCCACTGTGCACTTTTTCATACACAACTTATAAATGTATTTCATTACTTACAAACTTCACCTCTCATAATTCTGTTACATTTCATGTCCTGACCGCTCTGTCCACATCAACCGCTTTTTCAGGGCTTTCTTCTTGATTTTACACTTTTATGGGACAACGTACATGATGATTCTTCTGCATCATCTCATCACTGCAAAACAATGATGTCACTTTGACATATGCTATTCACTCAGCTGCCAAGCTGGCTGGAGAATGCATCATGTGCCCTTTGCACGGAAGAGAAGACCGTACTGTCATGCCACGTACTGTCGTTCTACTGCTGTCAGCACCACGACATTTCATTTTGGGTCCTATCCCCTGATCAGCAATGTTTGCCATTGAGTGGTAAAAGCTGCTGCATAGCTGTAATGAAGTGATATTCCTGCTATTAATTATCAACCTTTTCTGCCTTCATTTTTCCGACCAAAGAGAAAAATAAAAATCCGTCTCTGTGAATTTCATAGTGCTAGTCTCACTAGAAAGTGGGTAGTTTTCCAGGCAGTTCTGGAGGATTTTTAACTGTGAGGAATGAGAACCTGAAAATTAATTTTACTTGTATGGTATTGAGGAAACCATGGATCTTTAAAGTATTTGCAATTTGTTTTGTCTTATGTCCAAAGCAGCACTAGCTATGAATTTCCAGCGTAGTATTGGTATTGTTGAAAAACGGGACGAGGTTTTGAAGGGAGCAAGGAATCGTGTGTATTTATGGCACAGGAGTGAAAATGGCTTCAGGGGTGAGCAGCACATCTGTGACGAACCGGCTTCGGTGGGGGTTGTCTCCCCGTGGAGCCAGGTGTGATACCAGATTGGAAGCACAGAGAGACCCTTTCCCCTGAGCTGACTCCTCTGACCCGTTGAAATGACGTTCGTGAGGAAGAGCCTCTGAAGGGTTTAGTATCAGTAAGTTTTCAAGGTCTTACCCCACACAGAGACTCAACAAGGCTTAAGGGTGTCTGGAGGTAGGCCAGAGGCAGGGATGGATTGATACGGAGGCGTGAAGTCTCTGTTGTTTCAAGAGAGATTACTGGTTCAAATTTCAGACTCTGTAATTCCTCTAAGCACTGTTTTTGATCAGGTACAATCAGGTAAGTTGTCACCTTTTCTATGTAACTTGTATATAGAAATTAATAACTTGACATTTTCTATACTGCATTGTTGTGGAATGAGCTGAATAAGTAAAAAGAAATAATACTTCAAAAACCAGTGCCCCCCCCCGTCTGCTATGGTTCATAGCAAAAGGACTTCACCCACTATTTGTTTCTGGAGAGTCATAAAGGACATTATAGCCCCGTATAGTATAAGAGGTTAAAACTTTGTTTTTCACTTGTGTTTCTTTTCATAAACTCCTGCAGTGAAATAAAATAAAATAAACAAGTGAACCTAAAAACTTGTATCTGTCAATAAGCAGCCATCGAATATTTGTTTCTTTTTAAAATAACATTACTGGTTCCTCTTTGCAAGTGTCACAGATATACAAAACTCTTATGAGAAAAAAAAACAACCAAACTTCAAAGACAGAATTTCAGTGCCTAAACATCTTATAGCGTTGTCAGATGTCACTATTACCTTGTTTAGCAAATGAATTCTTCAATTTAAGGAAAAATCAGGGAAATGCCATAGCATATAATAGGAAAAAAGTAATCAAGATATTGGCCAGTGCAAAATCAATCCTGAGTTTGATGTCAGCCTTTGCATAAACAGCTGGACTCTATACTCTTTCAAGAAGAAATATCTCCAGTAAAACTGGTGAGTGAGATACCTGCTGAATGCCAGCAAGATTTTAGGCCAGAACATGGAAGGGCCCAGGAACTGGTAGCGTATCATCTAACTGTAACTGGATTCTCAAAGAACTACAGGTATAAGTCTAAGTAGTTTTTTCACTGTAGAAAATGGGTTTGACATGATTAAAGGTTTAGTATTATTTTTCCATTTACTTTCATATTAAATTTTCTCTATTTATAAGTAAAAATCTTTTCTCTCCTTCTTGCCCAGCCAAAACATTCTAAGTCCCGAAAGTCAAGACAGTATTTCACGTCTTTACCAGCGAGCTGCATTTGAAAGATGAAGACAGTTGGTAGGAGTTCACAAGGCAGTTCAAAAGTGCCTCGATTACGTAGCGAATTTGCTGCCATAATAACCCTTTAAACCCTAGAAGAGGACAAATTGCCTAGGTCCCTTGGTAGGAAGAAGAACAGGGAGTGTGGGGAGATTTAATTTCACCTAACATTAGCCATCCAAAGTTAGATGTCTCAATTAAATGGGCTGCTTAGCTTCCATCTCCAGTGAGTGGATGGAAAGGGACAGGTACTTCCAGACAGTAATTCATCCCATCTTAAGATACTTTGCCAAGCTAATGGGATGATTTGCCATGCCCGTCAGAAGGCTTTATTTGGCTGTAGAACAAGTTATAAACTTTGCCTTTGTTACCAGAACATACGCTCTTTTTTGCTTTTAGAAATACTGTCAGAGTAACTTGTAACTCTTTCTCTGTGCTCTGCTGTTCTTTCCTAATTTTGAAGCGTGGCCTTACGTTGAAGCTCTCCTTGACTGAATGAGAAATTATTTATGGGCTGTATATGATCTTGGCTTGTGTTGTATACAGTCACTAATAGCCTTAGCCCAAGAATGAAATAGTAACATATCTTTTCATGGGCTCTCCTGTTGAGCCATACTCAGATTTCCATGTATTCTCCAAAAAGTTTTTTTTCTGACTTCTTGCTATGTTATCTACTGTGTTCAGTGGTAGGAATCTTCTGAGGAAACAGTTTTCCTGTGAATTGCGTATAAACCAGCAGGTTTACACATAGACTGCATCATTTGCTCTGCTTTTATCTGTGCCTCTTTATTGCTATGAAAAGTACTTTTTTCCTGCTCTCACTGGGATTTGGAGGCAGTCTGATGTTTCAGCAGCACATGCAGCCTTGGGTCCAGCCATGTGCTTGAAGAACGCATGGCACCTGAATCGACATCGGATTTTCTCCTCTCACACCTACTGTTGTCTGGGCAGCAGCATGCAGGCCACCAGCTTTCCTCTCTCTCTCTTCTTTTTCATTTGTTTTTTTCCCTATAACTTCCATCTCAGATATCAAAACCCGCATGTCCAGTTAGCAGGTTTTTTAATCTTCAGAAGTACAGTCTGCTGCAAAAATTGTTATACCTTTCTAAAATTTTCAGCTGAAGTTCATCGGTCTGTTAAAGCGACTGGTGGTCACCTGCAGCTGGGTGAGTTTAATCTCTCTTCACAAGTGGAGGGAATGAGGGGAAAGGACATAAGGAACAGCTTGGACAAGCAAGTAATTAGAGCAGGTGGTCCTCATTAGCTTTTAATAGTTGGGGAGGGGGGTTCTGTACCTGCATCTGGCTGAGAGACAGCTTGCAGGGAGCAGAAATGAGCTGGGATGGTAGAAGGGCTGGGTATAAAATTAGCTAAGAGTGCAGGGGTTTGCTGGGGGCTATGGGAGAGTGGAGAGGTGTTTGGTTTAGGTGGGTCAAGTGATGCTGTCAGGGGGCTCTGCAAGACTGGAGAAGGAGTTTATGTGCTAAAGGGCTAGTTGTGCTGGAGGGAGAGTCTTTAAATGTTCTGTGTACATGTTCTTTCTTTCTCAAAAGGAAGACTGATGAGGAAGGTGATTTTATACAGCTAGAGAAAGGGATGTGGCTTAAGGGGCTGAGTGCAGCCTGTTGTCTCCCTGGAAAAATACCTAGTGAAAGTGCAACACCTTGAGGTCTCCTTTGTGGTGCAAGCTGCGTGCAAAAGCTATTTGTCTAGCAGAGAGCATGGTCTAACTTGTGATCTTGGCTGCTAGGTGTGAAGGTCGTACTACTAGAGGTAGGTGGTTGTCCAGTTTCTACCGATTGCAGTGAAATAGGAGTGTGAGTGTGTGTGTGTACTACTAGAGGTAGGTGGTTGTCCAATTTCTACTGACTGCAGTGAAATAGGAGTGTGAGTGTGTGTGTGTTTGGAGTTTGTTCATGAGTGTCTTTCTCAGTTACCTGCCTCAAATATTTTAACTGCTGAGGCAAGCAGGGGATGTGGTCTAGCCTTCAGGTGTTTTCCTGTTGCCCCTTGGAACTTGGAGAGAAGCTTGGATGGAAGTATTTTCCAGATCTTTCACAAGCTATTCCAAATGCTGAAGCTCCTGTGTGAGCCTTTGCTCTACAACCTAGTATTTTTGATTGCCTTGGAACATGCAAGTGGTCCTACTGATTGATCTATGAATGGGGGGGGAAGCCTCAGAGGATAGGGGAGATAAATGCTGATTTTAGACCTTCTATACTATTATTTTTACTTGGTTTTTTTTTTGTCCCTACCTCTTAATCAAATTGGAAGATGGAGATCAGCTTCTAAATACTTCTGAGGCTCTGTTTTTTTCTTATTTTGTAAAGTTAGATGAGAAAATGGTCTTTTGCCTTTGTCTTTGGAGGTGTTTGTCTGCTGGCTGCCTGACCTTGAAAGGGTTCTTTTATTTTGCTGTAATATTGTGGTACCGTTTCTCTGTGGGGTATCTTTCTTTGGGATGTCCTTGAAACTGAGGCAGAAGAGTTCAAAAGAATGATTGCTGTAGAGAAAATGTACCTCCTAGAGGTAATGAGTGTTGGAGTAAGTAGTGAAACTAAAGACTGCTATCTCTGTGTTTAGAGAGGAGGGGTATGCAGCTTTTATTGGACAGTACTAAAGGCAGACATACATTATGTGTATATATATTCATTAAGAAAGGTGTGTGGTCCTTATGGAAAGGCATCTTGCTGGAAAACAACTTCCAGATGCTTCCAGGAAAACTCCAGTTATTTTGTTACTCAATTTGTTAGTCACAGATTGACCAGTCTGTCTTCTGCAGCAGGTGGAGATAGTTTTTATAAAGCTGAAATCAGCATTGTGTGCTGTTTGTCTTTTCTGAAGCTTTTATCAAAAGAAAGTAATTCTGTTGCATGGTGTATCTGTTTATTAAAAAATGCTTATCCTTCTAAGGGTGTCTGGTAGAAGCTAAATATGCTATATGGTAATGCTAATAATTAAATTTGTAAAATAACTGCTTTTTGATAGACTAACACAAAAGCACAATTACAGCAGTGGCTGTTTCTCATTAGGGGGAAGGACATGCCAGCTTTAGAATATGTAATGATGTATAAGCCCTAGTGGTTATAATTGACATAGAAACGTACTGTATCCTTGGGTGTTAAAAGCCATAAGCTATTTATTTTCCTACTTACAAAGAGTATACTACGTTGTGGTATAAATCTCACATGGATTGTCTTACTTGCATTTTTTTTGTGTAATTTATGTCCATATGGTTCAAATATGAATCTGTCCCCCAATTAGCATCCTGCTGGTGACATAATGTCCTGATAAATTAGTATCTCATGTCTAGAAAACCTGTTTGGATTTGGATCTCACGAGTAGGTAACTCAAATCTACCTGATCTTCCTGATACAGATAGCCTTGTTGTCACAAGGTTTCTGTAATATCCGAGCTTACGCAGTATAGTTGTGATATCCTTGCAAGATACTTGGCTACCGACTGTGGTGTTTTCAGTTTTTTTAAAAGCACCGAACTCGCGTAAGCGAGGGGTGGATTTGAAGGAACTCTGTTTATGCTAGGCTCTAGCCTAAACTAGGAGTAAATGGCATAGAAGTTCATGGTATAAAATAATTTTGAAACCAGGGATAATGTGTATTAAAATAATTGGTGGTGTTCCACTAGACACCGTCGTGCATTGATTCTTCTGCACTATCAAAGGCAGTTTGATTATAAGGTCTGTATGTGGCACACATGATACGGAAATATGATGTGGATATGAAAGTTTGGTATGGTCTTTTAGTGCTTCAGAAAACAAGTATAGAGAAGTGGGTGAAAGAAGTATAGGGATAAATCATAAAGTCTGTGGCTTTTCTTTAAAAAGAAGTTGGTAAATAACTAATCTATTTTATTACCTATTGTAAAAATACCCAAGTCTCATCTCTGAGTAAGGTTGAAGTGATTCTGAAAGAGCAATTTTGCTTTATTTTCTATGAGTTAAGAACAGCTTCTATAGAACTAGTGTGAAGTATGGAATGAAACATCACTATGAGTTAGGGAAAAATACAGATATTACTTCTCGGAACAGGCAGACAAACCCCTTTAACAATGCCTTTCTGGACTAAATGTGAATTCAGAGCATGTTTGCTTAATCTGAGTACATTACCTGGCTGAAGGGTAGTGCTTTGCAGCCCCAGTTTAGGTTAGGGCTCAGCATTTAAATTTGCAGACTAGGTGACATGCAGAAGCTGAGGTGAGAATTGAGGTTCTGAGGTCCAACACTGAAGAGAGCATTGGTAGGAAATTCAGCAAACTTTCATCTCTGATTTTTATGCTCCTGTATCATATTTATGGTTTCTTGAAGATTTTTTACTTTGGGAGTTTGCGTGGTTATGATTGGTAAAGCTGACAGCGTGTATGATGGAGATGTTGGTGAATATTTGACGTGTCTATGTTTTCTTTTGCAGAGAACTACAGCCAACAAGACTTCTGGTGCTCCTTCCTACAGCAGATGGTCCAGTTCACAGCCCCATCAGGTAATATGCCCTTGTCAAAAATGATGTGAAGCTCAGGTTGATGCATACTTCCTTTTAAAATGAATCCGTGAGGACATTTGAGAGTGTTCTCTACCTACATTAGCCCCACTAGGTCCTGCAGATCTCAGAGGTTGTTGCAAACTGGTAAATGCAGTTGCTGCTCATGGAGGGGCTCGTGTACAGCTGTGATTCCTCTAATGCGGTGGTGCCTCTCTGGGTTGGCAGGGATGGTTATTGTGGCTGGATTCTCTACCCTTTGCATCTTGTCAGTTAAGCTGGAAGCGTGTTTGATTGATGCTCTTTGGCAACATGTGAAGTCGTGTTCTCCCATGCTGCCCCCACCCCTAATATTTTTTGTGTTGCTTGTAACCACTTCAACTCAGCTGTTTTGATGGCCAAAACTTTCAGGAAAACTTGTTATAAACGTAGACTGCAGCTGGAGAATGGTTCAGTGATAGCCAGGAAGCAATATTACTGTTAATGATTTTTTTAATAAGAATTTGAATGGTGTTCAGGGTTTCTGTTGCTTTATCAAAACCAAAAAGACACTTTTTGACTATAGACAAGGACGTGACTTGCTTTGTAACCAAAGAACAATGTATTTCAACTAAAGAAACTTCCTTTTTAAAAATTCTTTAAATGTTTGTTCACTATTAATCATGTTAACATTACTTTCCCCCAACTTCTGCTTTTGCTTCTTTCTGACCTCTTTTGACCTTCACATCCTCTTAAAAAAATAAACAAAAAACTAATCAAAACCCCAACCAACCAGCAACCCCTCCCCCCTTGACATTATGAAAAAATCAAGTTGTCCTGGTGATGAAAATCCTTCACCTGACATGCTGGATTTCTGGTGTGTTTTTTTTTTGTGAAGGACATGTATACACTAAGAAGAAACCTCTAGGAAGTTGAGATTTGGCCTGGAAAACTTAAAGCCAAAGAAATGATGAATTTCGTTTGTATTCAGGTTAGGATGGGAAAGAAGGTGGCTATGTGCTTCATGGGCTGTTAGCTACCTATTTCCCTCTAGGAAGTTGAGATTTGGCCTGGAAAACTTAAAGCCAAAGAAATGATGAATTTCATTTGTATTCAGGTTAGGATGGGGAAGAAGGTGGCTACGTGCTTCATGGGCTGTTAGCTACCTATTTCTCCATCCTTCCTGTCTCAATAGTTTTGCTTTTACAAAACGTTGGAAGAGTCTTATGCCTTGTCTCCATATAAAAGTATGTTCTTTTTGCTTGTTAAGGTTTCTGTGTTTTCTTTCACTTTTTGAACATTGAATTTTCACTGTTGGGGGGTAAAAATGAAGAATATGTAGGCAGAGGGTTAATTATTTTCAGTGGTTATTGCTTACCCCATCCTAGGAGATCAGATGGTGAACAAGGAGAAGAGTTCATCCTGTATCACTAATATGTACAAGGCTGAAGCAGCATTGAGCGTTCCTCTCTTTCTGCACATCTGCAGTTGCCCGTTAATGGGAGGTGCATTCCTAAGTCAGGAGGAGATCATCCTAACCAAGCATATGAAATGCACTTTACAGTCTACACACTTGATTTCGGTTTTGAGGAGGGAGGGGAAGATAAATACATAATAAAGATTGTTCGTAGTGTTACAACCCTGTCAAATCGCTGGCAGAGTTGAGGGATTAACTACCAGGAATGTTGTTTGAAAGTATGTCTAGACCATCCAGCATCTGCAGGAAAAAAATTGTCGTACTGTATTAAAGCATGCCTGTGGTAATTTTCCTCCACCTGTGTTGTACCCCACACATCTTAATCTCATCTTCCTTTGTCATTTACACTCTAATCTTTTCTCTTTTGTCCTTGTTTATTGTAAGCTTTTGTCTTCTGTCTTGTGGGTTTAATAAGCTTATAAACTTGCCTCACGGATATTACAAATACCAGTACCAACTGTGAGGATGTATAGCCACTCTGCGGTTTAGTTTGGGAGACCTGAATACTGCTGTGCGCTCTCATGAGCTGAGTGGCAAAATATTTGTATTGGATCAGAGATTTGTATTCAGCCTTGCAACTTGACAGCATCTATATATAGTTTATTTAAACATTTTTTTTGAAGATGACTTTCCAGGAAAGGAAAAGATTAAAGTTCAAATTCATATTGTCTGCATTTTCTTCAGGCTCATGCAGTGAACCCAGTGCAGGCTTTTCCATATACATTTTGCAAGAATCCACACAAACCTAATAGAACTACATGGCTGAGACCTTTGATGCATCTAAGAAATGTTAGAAGTTAAATTGATTTCCTCCTTCCCTCCCTCAAGTTTTCTTTTTTCATTTCCTCTATCTGTGTGAAGTTTGAAGGTCCATTGGGTGAGAGATTTGAAAGGGGGTCTGCAGGTGTGGGTCAATGAGTTGCTGAAAATAACACATTTTTCACTGACGTATTTTGCTTTGTGCTACCCGGACACGCTTGTATTTTGTATTAGATAAGCTGAAGCATGTTTATCTATCTCAAATATGCTATCTGGGGAAGGTTTTTAATAAGTTCCTATTAACTCGTTGCTCTCATGGACATGTGGAATTTGTGTGTGCAGGTTTTTTGATGTGAAGCTGTTCAGAGAGTGTCTGTGGTTTGGTTTTTTTCTGCCCCTTGAGCCTGGGAAAGTGTCTTCTTGCAGGGGAGGTGTCTTTAAAACTTGATTAAGAGGTTCCTTCTGACTGCCCTGGGAAAGAGGCATTACTACCTGCTCAAGCTAGCTTTTTTTCAGGCACTCCACTTTCTCAATGTCAGAGTAAGAAACCAATAGTCTAAAAGGTTGGTCCTGTTTTGGAGCCAAGGAATTAATCTATTGAATTAAAGGATTGGAGGGTGGGAAGGGAAACCAAACCAAATCTCGGCTTCTGAACTGGCGTCCACAGAGCTGTGTTGGACCTTCCTGCCCTCAGATGCGCTAAACTGGCTTGAGGGATGGAATCAAGGAGAAGATTCAAACCGACGCTAACGGGCTGAAACTGCCTACGCTGCCGTTCTTGGCTAGTGGCATCACTTGATGTGTGAAGAAGTCTGCAGCGATTTTGTGAGAAGCTCTGAAGTGGACTTAGATCTTCTGTGGTACTCGGAAGACTGCGTGCGCTTCCTGAAGTGCAACTGGCTCTTATGGCTGATGAAAATGAAGGGGGAAGTGGCACTTTATCAGGCACGATGATATAGCTGATTTCTAACGTGATGCTGCTTTTGCTGAACGGGATGACGGGTGAGGCAGAGTGTCTTACAGCAATGGCATATCCATGTGTGGGACAGTCTGCCTTTCATGAGGAATTGTAGGTATACAGGCAGGGTGGGACACAAGGCACCCAGTATTGCAGCTCAGCTGTCTCTAGAAGCAGTTTTAACATTAACAATTTGCTCATTACTAATAACAACTTGGGAACTAAGTGCTAGGAACTATTGGGCTGGTATAGCCAAAGTAGATGTAAAAATGAAGAAAAAAAGTAAATTGATTTTTCCTTAGAAAAACAGAAGAAATACAGTATTTCAGATGCCAGTTTAAGGTTGAAGCATTGGAAGAAATCATAGGTAAAGTCTTCTAGAAAAGAGAAGAAATGCGACAACAATCCTCATAACTTGCTTATGTCCTGACTGTTGATGAGAGGCAAAAAGTGGGTAGTGCCTGAACAGATCCGACAAAGAAGTCCACTCCACATGCCAGCAGAAGACAGTGATACCTTCCCTCTGCATGACCGAGATAGGCTGTCTTTTCTTGCTTGTGGGCATGCTAGGGAGCTGGTCAAGTCTGACAATTCTTTTGGTCCCTGCTGTTGGCTGGCACCTTCACGAGAGTATTCCAGGTCTCTTGCACAAGGGTTGCTAGCAGGAGTATCTTTAGAGATGCTTAGATTCTATTACTTTCTGGAAATATATGAATGTATCTTTGGTATTAGGTGCTAAATGAGCCTGCAGAATGATTGGTGTGTGTCTTAAATGCCATTAAAAATAATATAGGACATTTTGGTATCTTTCCCCTCCCCATGTCTATTAGCAAGTCATTAGCTTCTGAGCTAATGAAGTAAAAATGCAGAGAGTGAAATGGTGTCCAATGGGCCGCGGGACAGGAGAAGTCTCAGCTCAACTCCCATAATGTTCCTCTGTCTGCCTCCACTGCTGCTTTGTTACAGAATTAGTGCTCTGGCTTTCTGGCGTTGGCAACACAAGCTTCTTGCTTTCTTGCAGAGAGCCAAAGCTTTGTCCATTTCCGAACTTGGCATCGGTGCCTTAAGGTCGGAATGTGTTTTTTTTCTTCAATGTCCTGCTCTTTAAACATAGAGATAAGTACTGTATTTTATTACCCAGTGGTTAGCAGTTTTCTTAGAGAATCAGAACAGACAGTGGATGTTGATAAACAGACAGTGTAAGATCTAAACTTTAAATAGGCTAACTCTTCTACCATTCCGTGTGATAGTTTGTAACACAGCTTCTTCGTGATGGAGATGATGGTAATGCCAGTCAAGAAGACGGAAGCTAGGAAGGGTGATGTGGCAGCTGTTTTCATTGAATTCCAGGTCAGAGATTTCAGTATGTGTAACTTGGCTCTCTTGCATCCTCCCTGTCATGGGTGTCCCTGCTTTCCCCTTGCTTTGTTTTTGCCCTTGTATTCTTCCTGTATACATGTTGGAGCAGTAATGTGTTGATAAACAGATAATTGTACATAGTTGTCAGTTCAGTAGTCTCTTTCACAGTGCAGGAAGTCAAAATGAACCTTGTGATCAATCATTCAGTATGAGAGTAGAGCATTTATTTAGTTCTAAGATTGATTTAGTTTTAGAAGCCATTCCAGATGTGGCTGCTGGTAGTAGTTGCAAGGGTTCAAGCAGTAGTAGTTGGGATTGTTGCAGCCTACTTGTATCCAAAATAATAAAGACCTACAGGTGGAATTCATCACTTGTTAAAGCAGGGAGATGGGTCATGGTGAGATCTGGCATGTTACCTGAACACAAAGGTTATCGGAGCACTTGTTTGCAACAGCTCGGAAGGTCCATTCCTATGAAGTGACTTTTCTTTTAAACTGGTGGAAGATACCTAGCTCCAAATACTGTAAAGACTCCTGTATTTGGTTGTTTTGAATCTTCTTTGGGTTTTTTCCCCTTCAGTGCCTCAGGCCTGACTTGGAAAGTCAGTATTGAGAAAGTCACTGTCTCCCTGATGACTCAGCCGTTTGCCTTTCCGCTGAGCGCTGCAAACTGTGGCAGTAAACTTTAGGTTAAGTGCCTGTCCACTTGAAACTGTACTGAGAACACCAACAATTTTCCCAGAAGCCACTGAACAGCTGTCAAATGGCAACAACATTCCTTCACTGTTGACCTAGGTTTGAGCTGCACCAGTCTGCTCATCCAAATGAGAGTGACTTAGTCCAACTACTACGGCTGAACCTTATTATAAAGGTCAAAGGAGATCTGGCAACTTTCCAAAAGCAGACCAGACAACCCAAGCCACAGAAATATGTTACTGACTCCTGGCACTTGGCATATAACCAAAAAAATGTAGAAAAATTCAGTGGCTTAATCAGAGTTAATGAGGGAAACTTGTCAGTTTTGCAATAAATTGAGTATAAAATCCCTAAATACCTCCTTTCCATAATACATCTTTTGAGAACTATACATACCTCTGCACCATACATCATCATAGTTTTACAACATTTGAACTTGGTTCTCATTGCACTTTGATCCTAGTTACATTTGTTTTTAAATCATCTTTGGATAAGCACATGGCAAAATCAAATATGGAATGAAAAAACCTGATTTCTTAAAGGGTCTTTTTTTTAATGTGTTGTCAAGTGGATTCACTGAATTTTAACAAGCCTCTGTTAGGCTTACCTTAGGTAATTCAACAAACCTGAATTTGAGGTGGAGGCAGAGCCTTGCAGAAGCAAGTTCAGCTAGTTAAATTTGCAAGGCATGATGTATAAAAGAATTATTACACTTCTAAGTTCACTGAAGGGTTGGAAAAATCAAATTTCTGTGGTCAGCGCTCCAGGTTTGCTGCTCTTATTACGTCCATGGTATATGCCACGTTATGCGCATTCTGTCTTTGAGGGATTTTGTCTGCTATGAATAAGGACTGACCCATGTAGTAGGTGGCCAAGTCAAGTACAACCCTGACTAATGGATGCTGTTTTTCTTGTCTCTCGCTTCCCGTAGCACTTGCTCATTTCTTCAGCTAGAGGTTGCTGGTTTCTTCCAGTCAACTGGAAACCTGATCTTAAAGGCTCTGCTTAACTCCAAAGTTTGTTTCCCCTGTAAAATCTGTGGGCTACTGCTTCTAGCATGATGCTTTGGGTAAGCCATCGGAAGGGAAGGTTGAACCTGACATCTGCTTTTTAAAGCAACGGGAGTCTGCAGCCTGCGCTGACGAACCCAACTTCACCAAGGTCATCGGCAAGGGCAGAGCAGACCTGTTAATCTCCGTGACTGCTATGCCAGTAATAAGAGTGTGGCACGCTGGGTTGGCTACTCAGCTAAACGCATAGGTACAGCAAGATGCATTAGCTATTTTTATTGTATGAAGATAACTAAACCAAATGAGACTCGGGAGCTGTAGTATCTGTTGCCAAGCAAAGTACAACATAAACTTAGCTTTGAAAAGCTAAGGTGTTTTTAAGCAAAATAAGTAGGGACTAAAAAAGGAGACTTGATTTCTTCTCATCAGTGGCAGAATATGAGTAAATGTACGTAGTGTTATTCAAAGGTCGCTCACCCAAGTACACTACCTGTTGTGTTGGCAAAATTACTGAGCAACCTACTAAATTGAATATAAATCTGTTTTGTTAGCTGCGAGTGGGATGAGACTCTGCCTGGAGGGAAGCAAGAGCAGTAGGTAAGGTCTAACCCTGTTCTTTCTCTTTCTGCTCGTGGAGAAACACTTTGTATCTCATAACATCAGTAGTCTTCATCCTGCAATGTTAGGAGTTGTGTATCTTCAGAAAGAAACTAAAACTTACATTTAAAAGCAGGGCTTATGCTTCATGGGTTAGTGTAAATGATAAACTGTGCTTTAACTGTCCTCTGTAATCTATATAACCAGTCCCCCTAGACCCCTCTGGGGGTTGGAGATAGACATATCCCTCGCCAAACAGGGGATTTGGGCGTTAGTTCCCATTACGCACCAGGTACAGGAGTCTAGTATGACAGGACTTGGAAGTCTGGAGAGGGCATGCTTTGTAGAAGTTATGATGGTCTCAGTATTGGTAAACCAATTAATGTTGAGTTTCTCCTGATTATGGTATATAAACCTGCGACTTTAGGTGCAATGGTTATGGAAACGTAAGAGGGCTGTAAGATGCAGTATTGTGTTTTCTCCTTTACAAGTGTGAGAGGAAAATAGAACAGGTTTTCATTCTCGTCATTACTCAGTCAGAGATACCATTGGTATTTTGTGGCACTTTCAAGTTGAGGTTCGGAAGATTCCATCTACAGCCCGGCCGATGTTAAAATCACCATGCAGGGGAAAAAAGCTTTTGGTCCAAATGGTGTTTTGAAACAGCTGCCATGATAGGATTGTTCCTAGACCAGCTAACTTTTTTACTCTAGTCACTTATTCTGTAATTATTTTTGATGACAAATACCTAATGAGTGTATCATGCCAAGTGTCTGCTCTGTGTGCTTAAGTTTGCCTAGGGAAGTGTGTGTACTGGGCATGGGGGGAAGTAACAGCATTTGTGGTGACTTCCATAGATGTGAAACACTTCCAAAAAGTATGTCAGCTGCACTTACTTTGTCACTCAGAAGTATTTTTTTTCTAAAAGGAGAATTTTGTAAGATTTTTAAAGGACTGAAACCAATAGGATTCTACTAATCAAAATTCTCCCTGTGTCACATCTTGTATTGTCACTGAAAGCTGCCCTACCTTTTTTGGAAACCTCACTTCAAAACTGTGGAGAGTCAATTTGGGAACTTTCTGGAATGTTCATCCCACAACTCTTTTGCCTAATTTTCTTAGAGCATCAGTAAGCTTCATTCACTATCTGTGAATGCTGCCTGCTCCCTATAACTTGGCCTATTTTGACCAAGAAGAAAGGGAAGGGTGCAAGCTTCTTGAACCTTCCAGAGATGTGAAGTTTCTATGTGAATTGAGAGCACAGCAGAGAAGAGAGGCTGGTAATGTCACACCAAAGGAACGTGTGACATCACCCTTCAGTAGCCGTTGGGCAATTCATGGGGGAGAATGACGTTATGGATTTCCTAACAGTGGGGCGAAAGATTCGGTTGTTGGTGTCTGTCTTGTTTCAAGAACGAGGCTAAACTTTCTCTGCTGTGCAGATTTAAGGGATGAGCTCACCCCAAAGCTGAAGGAATAATTCAGTTCAAGTCAATCAGCTGCACAACACGTGTACATTCACTATCAGGCTTAATTAGTTTTGTTGTTCACATGGCTACACAGTTAATTCTAACAAAATCCTATATTGGATTGATTGAATTCAGAACTCTTTCAATTGGAGTCTTTTAAAGAAACCTTCTTCTTGCTGCTTCTAGCGATGTTATTCCTGACTCTTTTCAAGGTTCAGATCTTGTCAGATAAACGTCAGCTAATATTGTTTGAAGCAGCACATAATCTTACAGTACGGTCTTTCCATTACACTGTCTGCAGTATCCCTGATGTGTGCATGTTGACTAATAGCAAAGATTGACGAAGGATTTCACACGCAAACATCTTGCCTCATGTTCTATTAAATGTGTCATTTGATATCTTCTGTTGTAGACTTCTTGGTTTTGACTTTGCCACGACATCTTCTGAAAAGAAAAAGAAGCTGCCGGCAGATGATGTTTTAACACTTGTCAGCAGTTCGTCATGATTCTTTTTACTTTAGATTTAGTTGTTCTTGGAATGAACAGTTCATAGTGGTTTTTTAAAAAAAAATCTGCTTTCTGGTTAATGCAATCAATTTGATGCAAAAGATAATTAGTATGGCAAGCTGCAGCCTACATGCGTACTATTGTATCGCTCCCACTTTCTTTAGTGTTCCACTGTCTTTAAAGATTGGAATATAGGTGGGAGCAGAAGAGTTTAAGTTATTTTTAGGAGACTTTTGCCCCCCTATCCTATTATTTAAAAGTAACAGATGGACTTTGCTCTTTGCGTCTTTTATCTTTTGTACTCCTGAAGCCTTAAACCTGGAAAGGAAGTGCAACCAAGAGGCCATGGCTGGATCCACCATCAGCTGCACTAACAAAGGGGTTGATGATTTTCCAGAGCAAACATTAGCTGAGGGGTAGGGCTGACCTTTGGAGGAGAAACAGCTGGCATTGAGCTGTGTCCAGGGAAGGTCTGGGGAAGATGGTCAAATCAGGGCTGGTGGCATAGAACTGTTTCTCTGCCTTTCTAAACAAGGTCCTGGACAAAAAGCTTTCTCAAACCTTTCACCTTTCCTGTCCTTCACATGAACGAGAACAAAGCTGGCTGATGGATTGTTTTAATAACCTAAATGATGATCATTCTGTTTGATAATTAACCATGCAAATCCGAAAGAAACAATTGGTAGATCAGCAAAAATAGGTCTGCAGGCTACATTTGGGGGGAATAGCTGAAAAAGCTAATTTGGCTATAAAGATAGGTTATGCTTTGTAATGAGAAATGACAAGGCATTTTGCTGCAACTGTCATGGCAACTTTAGAGCTTCTTTATATAGTTTAACTTAAAATGTATTTACCCCATAGCAATGAAATTGCAACTTATGTATGAATCATAAAAGCTGGAGATGGAAGATACTTCTTGAACATATGGACCAGTTCCTCAACAGATACAATTCACTTAAAGTCAGAGGACAAAGATTCTCTGTCTTCAAATTCAGTCTGTTCAAGTTGTTTCCTGAATGTGGACTCTAGAAAGAGTCTTTGTCTAATCTTAGAGCTGGTCTTGGCTCAGAATCTTTCCTTGGAGATCTCAGTATTTCAGTTTTACTTCAGCAGTTTGAGCTCTGCTGTCTACTACATGGCTCTATGTAAGCTTGAATAGTCATTGAACGCTGGTAAAATGCGGTTATATCGGGATGCTTACTAGTCCTCGTGTTTCAGGGTACAGATTAGTTGCCTGCTGAGTTAAGAACTTTGTTGTACGAGCACTCCTTTTTTGTTCAATCAAGCTATGTTGGTATTTGAAATCAAACTGAACTTCTCAGGGAATGACAGCTTTTTTTTGCCATTCTGTATTAACAGGGAATCTGTTACTGGTTAATGCTAAGCATTGGTGGAGGTTATCTGAAACGCATAATTGTGGTGCTAGAAAGAAAATGAGATTTTGATATTGGCAATTGAATTCAACGTGAGGTTCAGGGTGAAGGTTCTCCCAGCATATCTAGAGATCATGTGTCATCCTGATGACTAGCTTTTAGACTTGGAGGGAAATTCTTTCATAATTTCTTGATGTGTTCCTAGCAGAAACTGGTTAGCTTCCCCAAATTCACCAAAGCTTGCATTACTCTGTTATCCATAGTTTGGTATCCTACTGAAGAGCTCTGTTTCCAGGGTCCATGATGATTATCTTTAGTACCCTGCAGTGCTGCCAGTGTCTGAGAACATTCTGTAGAGTGACCATCACCCTATCTATGAAGTGGGCTATCAGCCTTGACTGGGATTATTTTAATAAGCACCAATGTCTCGGCCACTTTGGGGGTGGGATTGTTAAAAAAGCCAAGGGCTTACAAATAGCTTACAGTAATACATCAAAGTTCACTGATGTTGGAGGCCAGGACCTTAATTCCAGTCTAAATGAAATATTCAGCTCTATCTAAGAAAGAAGCTGTAATAGGGATAATGTAGGCAAAGAACTGGATAATGCAATTCTGTATAAACTGAGCTTAGATTTTGTCATAAATGCCACCATATTTCTTGTTTCAGCTGTGTGGGATGTGAAAGATAATTATTAATGTGGCAGGGGAAAACTTGCACAGGAGTACAAACTTGAATTAAACCATCAAAAATGAAGGAAAAGCCACCAACAAGCTATTGGAAAGGCTGAAGTAGTGAAAACAGAAATCCTGTAGGCTTCAATGGAAACAAAGTTGTGATCAACAGTGTAAGAAGAACTCGACTCTAACAAAATGAGCAGTTTTGTTGGGTTTTTTTGCTATTAAGTGTGAATGATGCTCAAATGGGGAAAGCATCTGAACTGCAATGTTCCGTGACAGTGCCTTGATGGCTGAGGTGGATTTGAAACCCTCTTCATGCACAGGTTAAAATGCAAATGTTAATTGGATAGTTGCAAAATTGAGAAGAGAAAGCTAGAATATTGTGTGCAGGTTGCTAACGTACCCATCCAAAGTTTGTGGAGGAAAATTACAATCTGACAGAGTATGATAATGTGCCTTGGATTTAAGGGACACAAACTTTATTTTCATGGTTTACATTTGTGGACAGTGAAAGTCATAAGCAAAACCGTGCTATGTGCCTCCATAACCGTGGCTGACTATAAGGAGTGGGGGGAAATAATGTTGTTAATCCTCCCGGTGACTTTTAGATGAGTCTCCAAGGACTAGACAAAACTCTAAGCCACTTAGAACAACTGAGCTCTGTTGTCTCCTGCAGTACAGTGCTTGCTTATCCTGCTAAAGATCAAGCTCTGCTTGTATCCATCTAATAGGAATATATTGAATCTTGCATGGAGTGCAAGCAGGACTTTGATCAATATTGCACGCACTTTATTTGAGGACCTACAGCAGAGGCCCTACACTTAGAAAAACAATTGAAGTAGGTCTTGGGAACACTTGACAGCATACATAAACAATGATGTTATGGTCTCAGTGGAAATCTAGCTGTATTCAACTGAAAATAGACCATACAAGGAGAAAATTGAAGAATACTTAGTCCTTGTAGTAGGACACCCTATGCAGTAGGCTAGCAAGCTCTGTTTGGATTCCTTTGGAAAATAAAACTGCAACAAAAATATCTCCCTCGAAGAATGTAGTGCACCTCCCCGTTCTGCCCTGTGAACTTCTGAAGGAGGAGTTTCTCTGTCTTACTGAGTGAAGCACGCAATGGGTATCTGATAGTAAAAATTAAAAGCATGAGTTGGCCAGAAGGGGACATTGCAGGAGTTGTTCATGAGACCTTGCACTTCTTTAGGGGGATGTGTGAATCCTCCTGTTTACAGTTTGGCAAAATAAATACATTGCCCCTGAGCTTCAGTCACTTGTGTTCCCCGTTCTCCCGTGCACTAGGACAATGCTCGTATCGCATTACTACGTATTGACAAACTGGGGGTTGTGAAGCTTTATCTGAGTGGGATGGCATCTGATGGTTGGTTGTATAACTTTCTGTGTGTTGATTTTTATCTAGAAATGTTGAACCAAAACACTTACTTTGGAAAAGTAACTATGGGAAATTTAAGTGAAAATGGCCTACATCAGAAGTTAATGCTAGCATAAACAACCAGTTCAGAATGAAAGGCTTTCCATGCCCTTTGGCCACTTGTTTTTGGTTCTGGTAACCAGGCCAAAGTCTTTTATCACAGTACAATAGTCTGGCATCCTTTGATTTCAGTCTGTCATTCAAATAACTAAACTGCATTCAGAAGTGGATACTTATTTTATCTTCAGTTTTACTCTTTTTAAAATCCAGAGTCTTCTCCTAACTTCTCCTTAGTCTTGTTTCTTCGATGTTGTTATTTCCCAAATGTAGGATCTGAGAAGTTTTACAGTTACTGATTAGTAGTGTCTGTACCAGCCTTTGCAGCCCAAGTATTAATATGAAATCCTGACTATAATAATGGTTGTAAAACTGTTGATACGGCTGCGTTAAGGAGTATGAGAAATTAATCATGAAAGGCCATGTGTTTTGGCTGGTATGGGAAATGTCCATGAACTGGAGCGTTCTCATCTCACAATTAAGTGGTTACTTTTGTGCCAGAACTGTTTCAGAGTTCCTCATGTGTAAGGTTGCAGTGATTATTTTTTTGTCTTCAGTAAGAAAGCTTTTATTTAGGGACTCACTGGCTTTACTATTTTTTTAAATTCCTTATGTACTTTGCCCCATTACAGTATAGAAATTACAGTATAGAACTATCTTTCGGTCTTTCTCCCGTGTTGCCCTTAATATGATCTTTCTCAAGAACCACCACATTTTGGTCCCTGAATAAAATAAAGCTATCGCTATTGGTCAGGCTTGCTTAAGAACCACAGGTAAACTAAACTGAAACCACCAAACATCCATCTCCGGTTTATACTTTGTCACTTGCCTGGGAGATGTTGAATATGATGCCAGTCTCCCAAAGATGTGCTGGGGTCTTATATATTGAACTTGCAACCAGCAAGGATACTGATTAGCAACTGTTCTGTGATTTAGAACTGACATGAGGGCATCTTCTGAGGGAAGGTGAGCATTTGCCTGAACTCTCTTGAGGAACTAGCAGACTCCTAGGTAAAAGTGGTATGGAGCCTGTGACATACTTGGGTTTCAACAGTGAAACAGTCTGGCTGGAGTCCTTCACTGAAGGTGCTTAAAACAAACTGAAAAACTCACTAAATCCTCATAAGATGAGGAGATGTCATTCTGTGGATTAATATGTTCCACAGTAGGAAAAAGTTGCCATTGAGGTGCAACTTGGATTGGTTCTTGTGCCCATGATCAGTACGTTCCTAAGTGATCTGAAAAAGCAGAATAACAGTGAGATGGTACAGTTCTAGCGAATAAAAAGTGCTTGGGCAGAGTAGGCTGAAAGCTCAGTTGCACTGAGAAAAGTTTTAAGGGGTGTATGGATAACACTTGCATGGAAAAAATAATAGAGAATCCATCTCCTCTTCTCTCTGACTTCTCAGGAGCCCGCAAGGCAGCGATCAGGCAATCTGTTCTAGAACAAAAGATTGTTCTCATGGAAGAAATAAATAATACAGGATGCTCACAGCTGTGTGGTACTGTGGACGTAGAAAGCGTGGATAGGTTCAATGTGATTAAACAAAACCTGACGAAAGTCATCTACTGAGGTGTGTTCCGCGTAACGAGGCGCATCTAACTCTTAGCTCTGAAAGCTGTCAGTCTAGTAGGGCTCAGGAGACAGGACTCCCCACTCCGGGGCAGTACCGCTCCGGGCTTGCACTATTTCTTGAGCCTTTTCCTGAAGCAATTGCTGCTCTTGGGACTGGAGGAGTACGGGACCCACTCAGACCTTTACTCCGAACTGCTACAGCTGTTGTGTTGTGTTGTTACATCACACAACATGCATTTAAGTATCCCAAAAGCGAAGGCTGTGTTAGGTTATAAAGAATAATTTTCACATGTAGGGCAGGCCAACTCTTCCAGCTTCTGCTGCAGTGTGACAATAATCCATCACCACGGCATGTTGGAGTCAATACAGCAAGAAGAGTAGTAAGCATCGCACAGAGCGAGTCTCAAGCACCTTAAGGCGTTCTGCATCAAAGCCACCGATTCCCACACAATGTTTATGAAGGATAAGTGAGGTAAAGTCAGCATTCAGAAAGCGCTGGAGAACTTTGGGCTCAGCTTGCTAAGGCCTCAGGCTGAGTACTGGGATGCTGCTCAGCTTTGCTTTCCCTCGAGCTGGTGCCTGCGCAGATTTGGTAAACAGCCCCAAACTTGGGAAGAGGAGGGGAACACAAACTTTCCAGTGATTTTTTTTTTCCTTGCTTTTTGTCCTGCAACTTCTTGTGGTTTCTCACTCAGTTAAAAAAAATCAACTGTAAGCTACTTTCCGATGACTTTACAGGAAAGCCAGTGCTCCTGTGTGTTTCAGAGCTGTCGGATGCATTTGCAGCTGAACTAGCTCTTGGGGGAGGCTCATCGCAGTGTCTGCCACAAGGAGGCAGAAGCCATTAAATCTTAAAATACTTTTAAACTCCGTCCTTGATATGTATTTCAGTTTATTAAAACCATGCTTTGCAGTATCTATAGCGGCTTCTGATGTATACAGATGACTGGGGAGAAGGAAATTTTGCAGGGGAAAGTCCAAAGCATCAAACAAGTTTGTGTGTAGTGGGGTTTTACTTGGTGTTTTGACAAAGTGTAAAAAATTGTTATAAAAAGATACCTAAGGAAGGTCTCTTCCAACCTAATTGATGCTTCTGTGTGTGATACCAGCGACAATTAAAACTAAGACCCCCCACGACCCCAGTTGTGTGACTCCTTCCCACCCCTCGCATTTCAAAGTTGCCACTTTTGGTCACTTTCCCTTTGTAAAGGCACCTCTAAAATCCAGATTGGTGACACGTTAACATTGCAGTAATTGTATTTTCAAACATGCCTGCCTTCCTGTTCAGCTAATACGTTGCTTACTCAGCTGCTTGCGGTAATTTAGAAACGCAGCATGGCATATTCTTGTTTCTGGACTACCTTCTTGGTGAGGATGTGGTCTGATTGCACTGTGATAATTCTCCGAGAGGAAAGCTATAGAGAATTCTAAAAAGCGTGAGTGGTTTAATTGAGTCTGATCCCTGCACAGCGCTACCGAATGTGAATGAAATCCCCCTTGCAGCCCGGTGAACAGAGTACTGAAAGCTTGATGGTGGCTTATTGTATGTGTTTTTTATACTTGGTAGTGCATGTGAAAGAGATGGGCAAGGGGAGGCAAAATTCGAAGTGAAAGCTGATGTTTTGTCCTTAATTTGGCCTGCTTTGCTAAAGTAT
>NW_009610121.1:0-1423 GCF_000690535.1 Cariama cristata
TAAATGCCAAGACAAAAGGGAAAGAAAGAGTCTGACAATGAAAACTGGACAAAGATGTCAGAAGAGAGACAAAGGAAGAATGAGGCTTGAGAGAGCATGAGGATGACACAGGGAGAAGACAACTGGTGGAAAAGGAGAGGGAAGAAAAAGGAACAAAGAAAAAGATGAAAGAGAACAGAATGAAAAAATGGACAAAGAGAAATGCAGGCAAAGAGTCAAAATGAGTTGTACAGGTGAGAATACAGAAGGGGAGGAGTAAACAAAGTGAAAGAAAGCTGAACAGGACCACACGGAAGTCCTAAGGGCCCTGTACATTCTGTTTCTACAGGATGATGCTGAATCAGTACTGGCAAGACCGCATGACAGAGGGGGAAGACAGCGCAAAGGCCTGTGCATTGATAAGGTGCAAGAGCAATGTGTGAACTCCTTGTGGCACATGAGGAGAAAAAGAGCAGAATATTGGTCCAGACTTATGGCTTTGGAAATATGTAGATGCATTACTGCCAGAGTAATAAATATGACCAACAAAAGTAATTGAAAGTACAACTAAACTGGCATGCTTAGTGTTTTATTTCTTCAGTGAACATTTACGCAAGACTGAAAACTTGGCCAAGGGGATCTAGACTTAGCTGACTGAAAATTGTCAGTAAATTACATTTTTCAGGATAATTTTTATGGCAGAGGAATTGTTTATTCTAGGCAGTAGGGTTTAGATAATAATTGCTGACCTGCTTTTGCCCAGAGTGACTGTCATCATCTTGACTTGAATGTTTCTTTTGATCTCCATTGTGGCCTTTGCTATGGAAGAGTTTACAAACATGAGAGCAGAGACTGACAACTGATCCTTTTAATCCATCCCAAACCTGAACTTCAGTGACTGTTTGAACCAGCAACCTTCTTTTGGCATGGACAAGTGTCACTTGTTGAGTTTGGCCATGTTTATGACCTGTTAAAGGTCTGCTGGCAGACTCTTTTCCAGCTCTTCTGCCATTCCTTGTGGCTAGGTTTTATTCCTCTGTGAAGAGGAGATCTTCACGTTGAGACAGCAAAGACAGACAGAACCTTAATAATAACCATTGGTAGCACTTACACATACTGGGAAATGCTTGCCAGGTAATTTTGCAAGCCTGCTCAGGCAGAGTGCTGCAAAGAGCTTGTATGGAGCACACACAAAACAGATCATAATTTTAAATTACTTGTTTATGGTTCCAGCAATTGCTTATTTTTATTTTTCTATGTGTTATCAAGAATATGGCAAAGAAATGTTAGGAAATTGCTTAAGAAATAAATAACAAGCTGAATGAAAGATAAAATGGACAGTTTGAGAGGCAAGCGTGAGCCCACCAGTGGAAAGAATATCACCAGTAGGACTCATTTTGAAAAATGGCAGCTGCAGTAAAAAAGGGACCTTTTAAAACATTAT
>NW_009610121.1:1529-7218 GCF_000690535.1 Cariama cristata
CGCAGCACCTTGTTCAGCATCCTGTTTAAAGATGGAATTTTCTCTTTGCGCTACAAAGGACGGGAACAGAAGCCTTCCAATAAAAAAGATGGCTGCCCTTCAGCTGAATTGCCACTGGTAGCCTGTGTTAAAATGGTCTAAGGCATATGTTTCTTTAAAGATAATAGAACAAACTTTCAAGTTGTACAATATGTGTGAAATTACTGTGGAATTTTAATTGATGTTGGCCACCCAGAGTGAAGAAGAGATGTCAAGGCCATCTCAAAAAGACAGAAGGGAAAGGAAAGGGTGTAGGTGTGATCGAGAGCTTAGGGGACGAGAGGTTGAATAGATGCACTTGCGGCCTTTGCCATCACACAAGGAAAAACAGGTCAGAAGTAGCTGTCATCTGGTTCATCCCACTTCATCTTCTGCTGTCGGCATCTCTGACCTACTGAAAACAATTGATAGGATAGGGACATTAGATACTCTGAAGTAATCTGTTGCTTTGTCTGTCTAACCGTAAGTGGTGAGCCCATCCAGCATACAAAACGTACTCATGAAACTACACCCTAATGCATTCTGGCTCTGTAGAAAAATATATGTAAACAGTGCTCAAAATGGACATAGCAGCCCTTTCACATATGTAAACTAGAAAACTTCACATGTACTGCAGAGAAGTCTGTTCCACATGTAAACTTCCACATTTTTATCTTGAATGCTGTAGCATATGACAGCACATTTTATAAAATAATATGGTAACTGGATTATTTCAAACACAGTGTGTTTTTCCTCATTTAGGTTTTCGTAAGCTATTTTTTCTAGTAATATGGTATTCAGCCAGTGGCAACTTACATTTTCTACAGATTTTTTTTTAACTATTGTCACAGTTCTTTATTTTGATTTTATTGGTAATCATATTAGCTATATTTGTGGTTATGCTGATTCTCCATGTTCTTTAATCCAATATGTACTCATATTGAATTGCTACCACAGAAGACAAAAATGAAATAGATAAAATTGCTCCTTTTGGATGAGTGTATAAACTGTCTGTGTTCAAAAAAGACGACACAGATACCCGACCTTTATTTCTTAAGCACAAAAAATTGTAAAGATGCTGGATTGTCAGAAAATCCCTGTCCAAGGATTACCAAACATTAGAGGTTCCAAATTCAGACCATACACTACATGGTACTTAGTACATAGCCCCAGTTGCTGTTTAATAAATTAAGTGTAGGGCTGCTAGAAGAGAAGTATTTTCAAATAATGATGTTATTAATAAATTACAATCATTCAGTTTCAAAACTTCTCACCTAGCTAAGTGCCTCTATATTTACAGGTGGTTAAACTATAACTCATTTTTTTTCTTCCTACTATTGCGTAATTCTGCTGAAAACTGTTATTTTCCACCAGAGAGAGGCATTTTAGTAATGGACTAATGCTGGATAAACTGTCTTCATTTAATACAGCACTTACTTGAGCTCAGGGTGTTGGAGGAAGCTGTCCAGAACATGTTGCATATGTTTATAGAACATTAGAAAATCATAGGTGACAATGTAAGGGGCGTTCAAATAGAGATCAAGAGCCCAAAATTTTGTGCTATGTTTAGACATCCACTAGAGCAGCACTTGAGATTGGGTTCCACTTGAGGTCATTCAATGTGAGATTCAAACACCAACATATAAATGTCTCTATGTCAATGGAGATCTTAGTAGAAATCTTAGCCTTTATCTAGTTTTCTCTACACAGATTGTTTTCATCATTTGGGACATCATACGACTTTTTGTCTGGCCCCAGCAGCTTCTCTCAAAATGAGGACATCCTATAGGTTCTGTAGCATATTTGCCAGACCTTAGAGAATTTCTCATATACTCTGTGGCATCTCAAATGACATTAAATGCTTGCCTTTAGACAACTGAATTGAGCTTCTGGGTCTGATCAGCTGAATTGCTTTCCAGAAACCACTGCCTGCATCAACTGAAATGGGAGGTTAGACACTTATGACACATGTAGATACCTGTATGCAGAAACCTACGTTTAGTTGTTTTATTTTTCAACAGGATAGTACCTTTCATGTCAAAGATAACAGGAAGACAGGAATCTGTAATATACCCTGTCATAGTTGGTAGTGATTTGGGGAAAATCCACAGATTGAAAGACTCATATTAGACCACACCTAGAAGAGGACTTGTAGATAAGACTGTTTTGTCCTATTTCTAGTCAGATAAAGCCCTGACAGCTGCCTCTTCTGTAGATGACCTGGCCTGACCTAAATAATACTAGTGGCACCTCTATGCTCTGTGTGGATTGTTTGTTCATGTTCTTGGGTAGTTTTAGATGATGGTGTTGATGATGCAGCAAATCACCTATACAGTCAGAGGCAATGCAAACAGAAGTAGGCATTTATACCCCTGCCTGAAATGCAGGTTAGCATTTTTCTGATAAAACTGAGTAAGACAAAGAGGGTGGGAATTCAGTTAAGTTTTAAATATATAGTGCTGGTCTCTACTGCCTGGCTAGTCACCTCAGGTTCCCTTCAGAGTCAGCGAAGAGTAATAGTCACCCCTGGGGTGCAATTCATCTCATCCTATTGTTGACATGTAAAATTAATGATACTCTAGAATTGCCTATATGTCTCTGTGGTCTATAAAGAAAACAGAGCACAATTAATTCAAAAGTCGCTATCTATATTTCAGATGGCTGAAATTCACTGAAATGAAATAATCTGCAGCAGCTCTCCTCTTCCAACGGTGTTTCTGCCTTGGAAAGAATGCTAGAGACGGTACCACCTTCTTCCACAAGGTTTAGTAGTGTTTAGCAGGCTTATGTTTGTTTGTTCAATATGCAGACACCTTTAGGCCTCGTATGGAGCACTAAATAAATCGTAACTTGCTCTTGAGAGCAAAGCACATTTTTGGCTTGATTGGGATAGAAAACAAGAGGAGTCACTGAGTCAGAATTAACCTGGGAGAACAGTTACTAGAACCAGAGTGTCCCTGCTGTGCCACAGGGAAGAGGAAAACTCAATCATCCATTGCAGTAGAGCTCAAAACTGAGTAAGGTACTTGGATCGTCTTCCAGAAATGCTTAGCAATGGGTTTGTGTCCATTGGCACTATTCAACATCGGCCCTGGTAATTAATATGTCACTTTACTCATTTTTCTACTTTTAAAACCAATGTAGTCTATGCTATTTGTATTTTATTGTGATGGAGACATAAATCTTTGTCCCAGCACAACATAGTAAAGTTTGAGTAACTAAACTTGCTGGGGTAGAACACACTACATTTCTATGAAGCATTCATTCAATTTTGAACAAGCAACATATTTTCTCTCAGATATGACACATACAATTTTATTTTCAGTGTTTATATAGTCTGTTCGTTTGCAAGTATCAGACAGTAAGCTATGCTATTATGTTGTAAAAAAGTTGCCAACTACATATTTAAAGAGACAAAAAGCTTTGGATTAATTAGACAGGATTTTCTATTTCACAAGAATTTCTCAGAATGGAGCTGCGAGGCATTCGTTGCAATGGGGATTAAAGTGGTGCCAATTTGCTGTTTTCTGAGATGGATGGCAGCTGTTCTTGTAGAACAAGTGCAGTAGGTTAATAACCAGGTCAGTGCTACATTCATGTCACTGTTTTTTTTTTGAGGGGAAGATTCATGATGAAAAAAATGACTGCAAAGGACAAAATGCTGGGTTTTGTCTTTGCTGTTTTGCAATGAGTCTTCAGTAGATGTGCTTAAGATTTTCTAAGTGACATGCTTGCAAACTTCCCTGGAGTTAGCTATTTCTCACTTCTTATAAACTGTAATAACAGTTCTATTGATCAATAAATGCCTTTGTGTCTCATTCATTTTAAACTCGGAAACAATAGAGGTGGGTGAAACCTATTGCTTGCTTGTCCGTAATTACCTGGAACATAAAATACCAGTTGTTTTGAAGATTCACAAGGGTGTAGGATCTAATTCAGCTCCTTGTTGCTAAGTTTTAATTTCAAAGTCTAGTAGCAGCAAACTTAGCTTTTCCCTGGAGCGTGCAGGTGTAACACTGAAGAGAACAGATCTGAGCAGGAAGAAAGTACTATTTTCAAACAGTTTCCATAGAAGTGCTGCAGTTTAATATATGTACCTGGCATGTGAGAGGCTGTTTGATATCAGGATTGTGTTCAGACGCAGCAAGTTTCAAAGTCTGGTTTGTTCTCACAGTATACGAGGACTCCTTTTTCACAGTGCATTGGGTAACCTGTGTTCATCTGCAAGGTGTCAGGTTTATTGAATAACGCAGGCTCTTTTAACTTGAGTTTTTATTCTTAGCTCTTAATATTCTTAGCATTTCTTCAGACATATAATATTATCACAGAATCCTTTGACCAAAATGTGTTTTTTGATGTCAGTGCAGTTCAATATCTAGACCCGAGCCCTTTGTGGAGTTGCAACAGACGTGGCCTATATTCTTCCAGCTAGCAAACTTTTAATGAAAATGAAGATGTGAAAGAGAAAAAATCTACATAGTATGAAGGAAAGCACTTTAAGGCATAGGGATCCCAGAAAAGGCGAGAGGGGGGAAAAGTGTAAGTGAGGAAACAATTTATACCCAGAAAGGTTGAGTTGGAGGTAACAGAGGAAAAGTCAGAAAACAAATGTAGATTCCAGCTGTTTCAGAGAAGAAAAATAAAAAGACAGAAAATTACTGAATTGCCTCAAATAACACTAGGCTACACAGCTCTGAAAAGAAAGAGGAAAATCCTGAGCTAACCCTGAAAAGGAGTAGTAGGTGAGAAGGAGAAAGGGAAGAGACTGAGAATGCAGAAGAATAATCTGTCTCCTCAGAGGGAGTAGTCCATATGGTGCACACTCATCCATCCTGCTGCAGTTCACAGCCTGTTGGCGAGTCACTTTTTGTGGGATCAGCCTCTGGACCGAACTGTTGAGAATTATGGAATATTTTTATGTGGTTATGCAATACCATAAAATCATTCTGAGGTGACCAGGAAAAGTCTCATGATGGATAAACGGAAACCGAGGGAAGCAGAGAGGAATATTTCAGGAAAGATGCAGTGCAGATATTACAAAAAGATTAGAAAGAGGAATTAAAAGGAAAGACAAGGGGAGCAGTGGGTCGAGTCAACTCCATTCAATCTGGTTTTCAAATGATGTGAAAAGAAGCAGTCCATTTTTTTTAACGGACTGCTGCTGTAAGAAGGAAGTGAAGGAATATTCCATCCTTTTGAATAAAGTATATCAGCATCTATTTGGCTAGGAAACTGCATTCTAGTCTGGAAAAGAGTGACCTGTCTAGTTATCATTGCTTCGCCACTTCTCAACTGTATTGTATTAATGGCTGTTCAGTATTTAGGAGATTGAAAATAACAACATCATGAGTAGCAAATTGCATCCATACACAGAATGGATTGGGATACTCAAAAGAGCAGGTACAGCTTCCAGAGGAAGGTGTGGCAAAGGATAACTTTGTGCATGGAGGGAGGTGCTTGTTAATGACTATATTGGGTTTCAGTGACAAGGTTTTAGTAGCAGGGGCTCTGCAGGGTTGGCTTCTGTGAGAAGACACCAGAAGGTGTCCCCATGTTGGACAGAGCTGCTTCCAGACAGCTCCAAGATGGACCTGCTGCTGGCCAAACTGAGCCAAACAGCAACATTGGTAGCACCTCTGTGATAACATTTTTAAGAAAGGGTAAAAAATGC
>NW_009610122.1:0-12372 GCF_000690535.1 Cariama cristata
TTACTCCTTATCCTCCTCGGATTTTAATCAGTGCAACTTTTGCTCAGGTGGTGCAAATGCATCCACAAAAAGCAACGCTACTGCCAGAAATGAAAACGGGGAGGGGGTAAAAAAAAGTGCCCTCGGAAAGCCAAATCCCGTCTCAAGCATCCATTTTAGTGTTGGACTGGCAAGCTAAATATGCAAACACTGCACCTGACAACTTACACTAAAGCATATGATCTGCACACTACCCCTCCAGTTTAATTTTTAATAGTAACAGTACTTAAATCTCAGCATTAATGTATTAATGTTCAAATGAATACAATTAAAGGCATCTCTCTTTTCTCCAGTGCTAACGACCTGGAAGATCTCTCCACCCTTCATATTTGCAGGGATTAATACAAATATATTCCGTAGCCGTTGTTTTGGCAAAGAAGCAAAAACCTTTGCCTTTTAAATATAAAGTAACAGGAATAATGAATAATATATCTTCTGATTTTTGTTCTGCCATGATATATATATAATGATATATAAAATGTTCATTTATTATTATCACACATCCTAGGAAGCAGACATGCAAAATTACTTTTTTTTTTTTTGTCTTATAAGGGTCATTTATCATACGGAACATCCTCCAAATAGGTAGTCCTAAAATCTCAATTTACAAAGACATTTTTTAAAGCTGAATTCTTCAAACAGGGCTACTCTCCTGATGGTTAAAATAAAAACTTTATGATATTGAAATAGCTGGATTTAAGGAGGAAGAAATGTTCTGCATTTTCTTTTAGAAGTTTCTACCCTGACAAATTAATGTCTGCCTATTATTTGTACCTAAATCTTGCCACATTTATTAGTAACAAAAGCACTGCGTGACCCTCTTTAGGCCAAGTTCAGAAAAGAAAAGCATTTACTAAAAGGGCATTAATTTTTGTCGTAGTATCTGTGATCCTTGGGTGGGGAAAGGAAACACCATTACAAAAAAAAAAATGAAGTCTGTATATACAACTATCAGTCAGATTTTAGCACTTATGCAGAATAACGCAAAGCTTTATTTCTTTTTGATGTTAGCAGGCTTTTTTTTTGCATTCCATTTTTCAATATGTAAAATGACAAAATGCAAAAACAAAAACACGAAAATGTGCTTGTTAGGGTTGGCCTAGTTTTTTGAAACACGCACAAAAATAAAACCCACTCATAAGATCTTATTTTAATATGTAATATAGGAATCTGGCAAATAGCTGGATTTAAGGAGGAAGAAATGTTCTGCATTTTCTTTTAGAAGTTTCTACCCTGACAAATTAATGTCTGCCTATTATTTGTACCTAAATCTTGCCACATTTATTAGTAACAAAAGCACTGCGTGACCCTCTTTAGGCCAAGTTCAGAAAAGAAAAGCATTTACTAAAAGGGCATTAATTTTTGTCGTAGTATCTGTGATCCTTGGGTGGGGAAAGGAAACACCATTACAAAAAAAAAATGAAGTCTGTATATACAACTATCAGTCAGATTTTAGCACTTATGCAGAATAACGCAAAGCTTTATTTCTTTTTGATGTTAGCAGGCTTTTTTTTTGCATTCCATTTTTCAATATGTAAAATGACAAAATGCAAAAACAAAAACACGAAAATGTGCTTGTTAGGGTTGGCCTAGTTTTTTGAAACACGCACAAAAATAAAACCCACTCATAAGATCTTATTTTAATATGTAATATAGGAATCTGGCAAACATTAGCCAGAATAAGTCTAGCCAGCTAACACAGACTAACATACTAGTCTGCTGCCGTGAAGTAAAATGGAAATTTGATCTTGTTCTTCCAACACACAAGAGCAGCATCTTCACCTGAAGAGCACCGAAGGAACGTGGTGCAGGTGTCTGCACGGGGCTGTGCCTGCCCGAGCAAACAGCGTGCTCCTGCTCAGCACCACCTCATCATCTTACGTGCTGTCGACTTGCAAAGGAAGCTCTCTCAGTTGCCCCATCTCCAATCTCTCCTTTGCCAAAAGATGGGGATAGTCAAAGTCAAGTCAAGACTAAATGCGTGCCTTTTCCCCAAAGCTACGACCATGCTCGCTCCAGCATTGGCTGCTGTGATCTTGGTGAATAAGACCCAGCAAAACTCAAGCGGCAGCACGATGCTCTTTTCACAAATTTTCCTTGTGCCCAAAACCTACTTCAAGTTGTGCAGCTTTGAAGAGGTACCCAGAGAAAGAGTCAGACATAAAACTACCTCCAACGGAAAGGGGGGGGGGGGGGAAAAAAAAAAAAAAAGATGCTCAAGAAAGAAAAAGGGAACAGGAGAGCTGGAGTCAGCATGGCTAAAGACTCCGATGAGGAGGGAGGGGGAGGACAACTACAAAGCGCTTAATTATAAACCCCAAAATGTTAGAAAACCAGTCTCATGCTAACAATTTGCATATTTTGGGATTACCTACGGATGAGGAAGGTTCAGCTTAATCAACTGTGTGAATGGATCCCCAGTGTGCCAGAGCTGAACTCAATGGACAATCCCTTTAGAGTGGAAAGAGCACACGAAACGCCCTTGAGAAATGCGGCTAATGCCACAAACATCGACGAAACAGTTAATAAATTCTCCCATTTTCAGCCTTAGGAGGCAAAGGGCAAATGTTGAAAGAAGCGGAAGATGGGAAGGGCATGGCTATGCTTTATAATAAAACGTCCATTTCATGTATCACACATTCCCAAGGCAGGTCTTACTCCTCAGATTAAAAACATCATTTTTAACACACTAAAATAAGCCTCCCAAGAGTGAAACAACTACATCTCTTCCTTAAGCCACCTAAACTTAAGAGGTCTCTCCCTCTTCCAGGATAGGAGACAATAGAAGGAATGTTTCTATAAATAGAGAGACTAGAGAGTCTCTATAAAAAGAAAAATATTGCAAAAAGTCTCTATAAAAAAAGGCTTGTAAAACGTATGAATTCAATATCAGAGGCACACTGTAAAACTCCTGTTTGGGCTTTCTCCTTTTGATCAATGTCATCCTGCAAAACGAAAGCTGCTCCCACATCTGACCGTGGCACGCCAGAGATTTACTTGGCTTCTCTCTATCTTTTATTTACCCAAGAAAAATACCGTGGACCACCACATATGGAGAAAGTCACTCGCAGAAATAATTTGGGGGTGGAGAGCCCCCCAAAACCAGCTTACACATGGAGACAGACACGAGCTTGACAACTGCTGGAAGACCAGTTCTCAACCTGTGGCCCTTTAGCCACAGCCCACACCAGGCACCGTTTGGATGCAGGGTTAGGAGAAGGTCCAGGTGAAGGTCCACATGGTGGGACGAGACCCAAGGAGCTTGGCATTGCCACCATTTTCAGCCATAAGCAGCTGCCCAGACGTCAAATGCCCATGGACAATACTGTGGGGCCCAATCCTATCAGCATCTTATTCATCCTTACCACTTAAAAACACATTTATTGCCCCATGGGCACAAGGACGTCGGAGCGTCCCCACCATCCCCCAAGGACCACGCCTGGCTTCAGCGTCTGTCCCGCAGACCGGCTCCTCTCCTACCTAGGTTTGATCCAAGCACTCACGCAGTGCACTCTTACATTTTATTCTCTCTCCTCGAAGCTTTGGCAACTGAAATCTATTATGATGTCAAAAGGTAGCTGACAACATAAAATGTATCCCGCTGAGTTGATGCCGCACGCTGCTAAATTTACAACAACATAAGTATCATAAAAATTATAAGAACTGCAAATTAACCACTGATTTTTTAGCTCAGTGACATAAATAACAGTAAAGATCTGGAAAACTTCCAAACATCTTTACAACTGTTTAATTTGTCAAAATCTATCAAGTGTATTTCAACCACAAACCTGTCCTCTGCAGTGCATTAGTTTTCACGTACTTACGCTGGCATCAAAGGCAACAAAAATAAAGCTTATGTAATTACTGTATTCTGATGCACCTTTCCAGTCACACATTTATTTCTGCTTTTCTTCCTCTGTACTTCTTTGTTGACACTAACAGTCAGCAATGTTTTAAAAACATTCACACACACAAAAAAAGAAAAAAAATCACTACTGCTTCCCATCCCTCCTAGGTTTGCTCAGGATGCTCAAGAAGGCACATCGCTTTGTTTGCCAGTTTGACGGGTTTTCCACTCACGTGCTGCGCATACTTCGCGATGCTTGCGTCAAACCCTTTTATTTACTCCTTTATTTGTGCACCAAGCTCTGCAAATGCAAAGCCACTTTTCCAGCAGCTGCAAGAAAGCAGGCAAAGATTAAGAAAAATAATAAATTTTCTAGGCTCTATTGCTTCTCCTGGGGGGGGAAGGGGAGACGCTCATTTTTATACAGCTATTTATTTCCTATGGTTAAATATCAATTATTGTCTTTTCTAAGACACAGGTCTACTAAAAAGAGTACATTTCTTTCACAACCATTGCAAGATTAACTAAATTTGAAGTCCAAATGCGTTGAATTGGTGATGCACAAAGTTAGGGTCTTTCTGAAAAATAAGACAAAACGTATTTCTATTATTTGACGGCTCAGGGGCTGTGAAGCTTCCTACGCCGCCGACGCGCAGGCTGCGAAGAGATCTTTGGCCATTGCACCAGCACAACGGCGGAGGGGTTGCCAGTACTGGCCCCACCCAGCACAAACCAACGCAGGCAACACGGATTTGCTTTTTGCAGAAAGAACTGGCCAAGATCTTTTCATGTTATATTTGTTGCCCTACCCACGGGTTCACACCAAGAAAATTCACACACAACTCCAACTGCTGCGAGGTAGTTGTTATATGAAAATTAAAAAAAAAAAAAAAAACCAAAAAACCAAAACAAGTTCAGGTAGGCACTGAGAACTGTCAAGGCTTTTCTGTCCTCCTTTTTTTGGCTTTAAAAAGGAAAAGGCTTCTCGTGGTATGGAGAAGGGCTTCTCCCTTCGAGCTGGCTCCATTTTCCTCAGGAGCCATTTTGTACTTTCCTATACTTAAAATGTGAAATATTAGAGGAACCAATTAAACCTTCTTAAATAGGAGAAACTAATAAATCCCTCCCTGTAATAATACTAAAGTACAAGCTTATGAGTGACTGAACAGAGAAAACACATTCGCTGCAGCTCCACGAGCATAAAAGCCCATTGCAGAGGCCGGCAAGATAGGGGTTCACGAAGACGTGGTTACCAAACTATCGACGTGGGCTCACGCCTGGCCCTCAAAGCTTCATCTGCTCTCAAGAACAGCCAGCCAACGTGCACATCAGCTTGTCCCCATCATCCCAACCAGCCAAGGTTTGGTGGCTCCATCACTTGTGGACCATAAGGGTGACGTGGCTCTGTCCCACGGGCTGGCAGGCAGAGCAGCACAGCACATTTTTTGAAGAAAGGTGGTATGTGCTGTGATGTATTATATCACACTGATTTCAAGACCAAATCTCAACCACATTGGGTACCCATATGGAAGCAGGAAAGGAAGCTGAAGGACTGGATTTGACACGATAGGTTAAACTCAGCCCCCCACTCCCAGTAAACTATACTGTAATCTTTTTATACTGCAAGAGCAAATTAGAATTGCTTACTGTTAGTCTTCAAAAACAGGATTTATGCTTAAAATACAGAAAAACAACCCAGAACATAGCACAGCTCTAAAAATTAAGCATCCATATATATGAGGAATTTTTAAATTAATTTTCCCACTGTGTTGTTTGCAAGAGCAGTACACTTAAATGGCCACAATTCATTCAGTGACACCCAGAGGTACCATGCAAGCGCTATGGAATGGCGCAAGTAATTCAAAGTTCTTTGATTAAATCTAACATAATTGCATATAACTGGGGGAAGAAAAAAAAAAACAAACCCACAAAACACATAGCAAGTTGGCTTCGCATATTGCATTGCATAAATCAGAAGCGATTCCCACAAAATCTATCCTTTCCAGACTATTTTACCTAAGCAACATATAGCTGTTACAACAATTTC
The DNA here is from genome assembly GCF_000690535.1 of Cariama cristata. Taxonomy (NCBI): domain Eukaryota; kingdom Metazoa; phylum Chordata; class Aves; order Cariamiformes; family Cariamidae; genus Cariama; species Cariama cristata. The sequence continues at coordinate 5,934 of NW_009610122.1, forward strand.
TGAGTGATTTTGATTCTCGTTGTGGTATAATGAGTAATGAAGAAAGCACGTTTTTTATTCTGGTTTGCACTGATGAGATGTGTTTCTTCTTTGACTAAACCCTCGGTGACTCAGTTCTGCCACTTCACAACAATGAGTTCTCATGTTTCTCTCTACACAGAAAAAAAAATAAAAAATAGTAGTCTTCAACTATCCCATTCTCAGCTCAAACCGAAGGGAAGACCTTGAGAGCTCCTATAATTCATGCAATACATGCTCATTGCAAAGTAAGACCCTACACCAAGGTGTCATGGTAACTTGGGGGAGTCCCAGACCCCGCAAACAGACACCAGCATCACAAAACACTGCCTGAAGACAGAAGTGCCCCAAAAGTGAGTTCTCTGCAGGGAAAAGGAGAGATTAAATGTGAGCTTAAGGAACATTTCTCACTAGATGCAGGAGAAAATGAGCTTGTCCAGGGTGACTTCCCTCAAAACTCAAAAGCTTAGCAACAGGCTTCTGCAACCATCTTTCTCTGACGTTCCCAGGAAGGGCAACCACAAAAACTGCTTCTTGCATTGAAAAGAGAGCAGGTCTTTTTTTGTGCTGTGCACCAGATTTTCAGACCTAAGTTTCTCTTTCCAGTAATGTCCGATGCAAAGGCTTTGTGCTACATGGGGCCTAATATTTTCAGGCCTGGAGACTTAATTACAATCTACTCTAATTGGCACATAGTACTAAAGTATAAATACTAATGACATCAACAAACTCATCCCCCCCCCTCCTTGATTGAGATGGCAAGCTGAAGACCAAATCAATAAATCAACAGTAATCTTTCTTCTTAATCACAGCAGCTACTCCACCCTTTTTATTGATCTTTTTCCTTTTTTTTGCTTTATTTCACTATAATCTCCTGAATCTTGATTGAATTAGTTCAAAACACTTGCACACCTAGCCAGGATAAGCCATGCTTTGGTTTTAAAACCCTTCTCTTGGTAGCAGCTGCACAGTTAGTTGTATGATGTTGTTGAGACCAACCTTTCATTTCTTAGCTTCTCCCTTCTCCTGGTGCTCGTCCCTGAATCCACAAACTGAACAATCCGGCGGATTGGTGGGCAGTCAAAATTTGCTCTGTCTAGGAAAGAGGTGACGGTGCTAGATCTGACCTCCTCCCAGCCGCGATGATTTACTCATGCATAGGTTTAAAGGAACCTTCATTTAACTGTCTTACTGTAATCTGAAAGCTAGTAAGAAAACCAAACCGTGTATCTTCTTTAGACATTATCTGTTGATCAAATATTTTACTCCAATGTTCTCTACAGCATCATTATGGTACTTGCACATGTTCACCCCAAGTATAAATCTTCAGCATGTCCTACCTGCCTCTGCAGCAGCTTTCCTGGAAATGGCTTTATTGTGTTCTAGTAAACTTCACTTGTGTTATTTATTCTCCTTTAAAAGAGAAGTTACACTTCACTCTATTCATTCCTAGTGAAGACAAGTTTCTGCCTATCAAAAGGCAAGTTTACTGCAAGGACTCTTGTAATAACACTGATAATGGGTAGAAATTACACATTTTATAAGGGAGAAGACAAAGCACTTCGTGTTTTATAATAGTTGTGCTGAATTCATAGTTTCACCAAACTGTGCTTTCATACAAAATAATGGTCTTCCCTCCTGAGTGACCTAACCTGCAACTATTTAGGATAGATGTAACGGGGCATACTGTCAACTACAAATAAAGAGATGCACTGGCTTCAATGGAGATTTTGCAGTTGGCTTCCAAAGACTTGTAAAGTGACGATCTGACCCCATCTTTTCAGTAAAGGGCTGAACTATGCTATTGAAAGAAACCAAATCAGGCTAGAAAAATCACCAAAAAAAACTTCAAAAAACTGGCAAAAATGAAAAAGAACCTTCAGGTTGTGAGCTGAACAGGAGCTCACATTTTAATAAACAGACAGTAATTACAAATATTACTGAACAAAGGAAAAGGAAATCAAAACACGCCGAAAAGATCATGAAGTAAGAAATGTGCTTATAGGATGCCAGTCCGACTGATTAAAGATCTTCAGAAAGCAGGATATCCCACCTCGGGCCGTTAATCCTTATCTAGATCCTTCCACACCCACACCCCTGCCAACATCAGATCTGAGGATCGAGAAGATCAGCCCGTCCTTCTTCCTTATTACTTCTGCCCCTTTCGTTTGTGTATGCCCACTGGTGCTACTCATCACAGCCTGCTAAACATATGCCACACAACCTTCATTTTGCTTACGTTAAAGCAAGGGGGAAGCTGCAACTGGTCATTTTTTCCCTCCCATGTAAAACGAAGCAATGGAAGAGATCCCAGGCTGAGTGTCTTTTCAGCAGCAGTAGGTCCCTAAACTGGGCAAAATATATAAATGATACGACATGACTCACAAACATCGTCTAGCAGGTAACGGCAAACAAACAGCAGTAGCTAGTTAATGATGATCTGCAATAATGTCGGGGAGAGTTGTTACCATGTAAGTAACCTGCCACACCGGGGATACAAATTGTCTCTCATTTGATAGCACCTACTGCGCAGAGGAGCGTTATCAATGTGCTAGCTTGCTCAGATAAATGGAGTACTATTTCCCTGCGCTGTCGCTGTCACTTTCTCCAGTCCGTCAGCCCCTTTCTTAAACCGATTGCTATTTTTATTACACTCCTTAAAACACGAAGCAGGAGACTCCTTCTCCTGAAATACACCAGGCTAGATAGATGACGCCTTTTAAATAATATTCTTTTCTTGCTGGCCCTGATCCTTGCAATGTTGTTGCTTACTTTGGAGGGGGAAACAAAATAAAAGTGGCAAGCCATATCTCTCCATTCCAAAGGGAGTGGTTTCCCAAGAAAAGCATAGTTTTGTTCCCTTGCTATTTCCTTTCGGCACTGCAGACAAGCAGGCAGCAGACCCGCTGCTAAAACTGACCCCAGCAAGCTAAGACACAACGCTTATATATACAGAAAATACCTGCTGTCGTTTGAGGGCAGCAGGTGGCATCTAGGGGGGATGATCTGGATTGTTAATGGGATTTATCACTTCCAAATTCTGGACTTGGTAGGAGAAAAGGAAATTATCGCAAACCAGATTTTTTAAGTCTAAAATTAGGTGAGATGCTATTGAAAAGGAAAATAACTTCCACCTTTATTTTAAGAACTAGAATTGCGTTTCCTGCTTCCATTGCTGCAGTTCTTCTGGAAAGGAAGTTGCCTGCTAGTAACGGATAAAATACAGAAAACCTTTTGGATTCAAAAATGTTCTCCCCACACTTCTGTAAAAATAAAATCCAGAAGTTGGTAGAGCACACTGGTTTCACTGTAGAAGATACAATGCCAAAGAGGGGAAGGGGGGGAAAGGGCTCGCTAATACAATAGGTCATTGTACTCTGAGATCTACCACATGTTACTCCAAGAGCTCTCAACCTTAAGCTCGGAAAGTCTAAGACACTGGAGCTATGATATATAAAGTAAGACCCAAGTTCCAAATATTTGATTTAGCAAAGTAAATATGGTTGTTTTTATTGGGTGCAACAAGCATTTTTCACAGAGTGAAGAATTATGGTAAACATCTGCTAATCATACTCACAAAAGAGGTCATTGTGTTTAAATCCAAGGTCATATTAATAGCTATATTTAATTAATAAAACCCAACAGTAATATTACCCAAGTTTCCAACAACGTCTGCTTCCTGACACTCAAGGACCTATTCATTAATGGACCACTTATATTGGTTTTTCTTGATATTGCTGCTAAATTATTACAAAGCTTTCAGGCCATACAACAGAGGCCTGACTTAGAAGTAAAATGCATCATGTTATACTATGTGTCTCTGGGGTATTATACCATGTGGACGTAGTTTGTGAACACATGCGCTAACAAAAATACTGGAATATGTCAAATTCCATGAAGGTGGTCTTGCACTTCCAGGTTTCCATGTCTTCTCCCATGCAACGGGATAGGTAAGAGCATCACATCTGCTTCTGAACTAGGAGCTAATATTCTTCGTTGAGTCATTCATTGCACAGATCTAAGTCAGAGCTGCACCTGTATTTCATGAGAGTTTTTTTGCTTGAGAAGAAAGAAAGAAATCCTAGCTTTTCAAGAAATGTTGGAGTTCCTTCGTACTTCCCACCCACCCCCGGTTAAATCTAGAAGAGCAGCTTCTCAATGTGTTTACAAGCTGCACAGCCCTGGCGAATTATTGCCCAAAGTTAACCAAATGTTTCGATACTTCTAGTTCATTTTGCGTGTTAAGAAACATGCTGTTGAAACGTTGTTGATCTCAAACAGGAAAATGAACCTGTTTTTCGCTTACTCAGGTGTTAAACAGCACAGCTTTTTTCAAATCTCAGGAGGTGTCCTGGATGAAACTGATACAAATGAGAAATTAATCAGATCTCAAAGCTTCTAATGTTCGATCGTTTAAGGAAATGGAGATAGAAAAGTAGGTTTTCTTGCACACCCAGGCTTCCTCATGTAACTGCAGTCATTGATGTTTATAGATATTTTTTTCTGTGAAAGATAAATCTAGCTTATTGCATGAAAAATCCTTGAATGCACTGATGTTTATTCACTGAATTTCCATATCCTTTACACTTGAAGTTATTTTCTCTTTTCCACAATGTATGTGAAAACCATGACATTTTATATATTCTACACAAGTTCCTCACACCATACTGCACCATCTCCATGTTATTATATATATTGCAGTAATGCCATTTCCAATTCATTACAAAACACTACACACTTATGCACCAGATGTCCTAGCTTTGGTAGGACCGAGTTATTTTCTGCCCAACAAGTCTTGAAGGCAAAAATAGTTGTTGCTCTATCTTTGTGTACAGCCAGGCCATTTCACCTACTTGTGTCAGACTTCCACCCCAGTAGACATAGGTGCTTTGTCTTATCCTATTTTTAGCTAATTTGCCACTGAAGACAGCTGTGGAAACCTGTGTTATTGTACATAGCCACACCACTGGTTAGTGAGTCCTACTATAAAAAAATTTGGACACGAGAGAAGTCTTGATAACTCAGTTCTCAGACTGCTCTCCTGTTTTTCATGACTTCACAACAAACCAGGTAGATTCTCTCAACATCTCCTGCCCTTAAATCTACAACCTAAACATTTTCCAGAAGCCTGGACTTGTTCATGCACAATATAACCTTGGCACAGGAGCAACAAAAGCACCAAAAAACCTACCCTGTCCACAGCTTAGTGCATATCACAGGCCCACAGCTCCCCAAAACCTCTTGTCAAAAGCAGAGTCAGAAACTGTTCAGCAAGCTCTGTGCAATGCTCCTCAGTGCCTTCTCATTATCCTGGGTACACATGAAGACCTTCCGACAAGCAAAAAGGAACCAGAGATATTTTGGGAGAGGTCCTCAACATGGGGAGCCGAGAGGGAGAGCAGCTGACGGAGGACAGGGCAGGGGAGAAGAGAGTAGAGCGAGAGCTTTTCTTTTACCCTGCTCTGCAAATACACATGGGGATAGCAGCGCTGGACACAGCCCAGGAGCTATGAGCTCTCTGGATCAAAGCCCCCAAGTTCAGTTCTACCCAAGTTCAGAATTTACAGAAGGACCACACCAGGCTAGACTAAATTTAAGGTTAGATACCTCATACAAGCAGCCTCTTGGTGGAACCAAAAGAGAAAATAGCAGGTGAGTTTACACATAAAATCATAGCTTTGGGTAGTAAGTTGCAAGAGCATAAGTAAGTAGCGGGTAATAAATCTTAGGCTAAAGTAATTCATTAGCCATTTTGGCATCACACATGAAACGCATCACTTTGATCTAAGGTATCTCAGTGCACTCTGCTATCATCTGCACTGACTGTGCTTTGTTGAGATGAAGGGCTTCTTAATCCAAATCAGAAAGTGATGCTTCTGTACCGATGCTCTAATTTAGGAGTTATAATTAACAGACTTACTGCTAATCAGATCTCATCATACCTCCCCCTAAGGCCCCAAATGTGGGAAACAACAGAAGAAAGGACCAAAGGTGCCTCAAGACAGGATCTAAATTCATGTCTCCAATTTTGTGTGTTCAAACCCATGCATTCATATGTGTGAAATTAGTGGGAAACACGATCTTGTGGTTGAAGTGAATGCAGAGCAATCAGGAGGCCTGAGGTCTGTTTCCACCCCTCCATCTCTTCGGGCAAATTACATGGGACTTGATTTTCAAAACTGGAAGTAGTCAGTAGCCTACAGAAGGGTGCATGTAACCACTATCCCACGTAGCTGACAATAAATTGTGCTTGCCTCTTACACAGATGGCTTCTAACCTCTGCTCAAGACGCTATTCCTGCAAAAAAAGAGATGGGGAAGGTAAGCTCTCGCTCCCAGCACCATTGCATGGCCCCGTGTATTCATCTGGAAAGTCGCTTGGGTCAAAACACGTGGGACTACGTAACCCTGCTCCTCCACAT
>NW_009610122.1:12390-22142 GCF_000690535.1 Cariama cristata
CGTCGTGCCCACAAACAAGCAGGAGAACGACGACAGATCGCTCTGGGGTACGTCAGCACGCTAAGAATGGAGAAGAAAGCTAGAAACCATTTTTACCAGGGGGCAAGACACCCTTGAGCACATACTTCAGTTCCTCCCCGGCAGCCACACTGCTTTTGCCAAGCTCCTGTCCCTTGGTCAGCAGATGCTGGGGCAGCCACGTACGAGGGATGGCACGTCCAGCCCGAGGCAGCCGAGCCCACACAATTAACATTTCAACATTCGTGCAACTGCTGCATCGCAAAACCTCAGCATTCATCATTTTGTCATACCAGTCAACCCAAAGTAAGTTAGCCTGAAATTTTTGGTACAGGCTCCCTTGCTGCTGGCTGTCCAAGTCCTGCATGCCCACTGAAGGATTATTCAGTTGAGACATTCAATTTAGCAGAGGGTTTGCTGCTTCGTAATCTCTGTTGTACTCATTCAGTTAAGCCCATCAAAGGTCACACTAACTCTTTGGCTTGGAAAGCACATCCCTGCATTAATATAGGTACAGAAACACTCAGGACGTTTTCAAAGCAGATGAATTCACAAATCATCCGCAGTACACTCCTGCCCATGCTTACAGAAGGATTACCCAAGGTTTCTCCAGCTGTTGGCTCATCCCCGACCTCCATATTCTTCATGCCTGTGGTCAGACCAAAGCTAGTGGCAAAGGCAGCAGGCAAGCTTGCCAGCAGCTGAAGGTTTGCCACCAGTTCTTTGGAAAATGCGTAACCGTCAGCACAGGGAGCTGGGCAGGGGCTGCTCACCCACCTCACATCCACCCCACCCCTGGGGACACCACGCCGCTTCCCGGTGGCACAAAGTACCCCCTTTATGCCCACCTGCAGCCTTGCTGGCACCCTCTGCAAACACAGCTGGAGAGCATGGGGGGGGGGAAGAGGGTTCAAACCAGAACATGCCCTTCCCTCACCCTACCCCTGAAATAGCAGCTGGGTCCCGGCCAGCCCAGATCCTGACCTGCACGAGCTGTGTCAACACCAGCAGAAAGGGAGCCTTCGGCACAGGGCTCCCAAGCCCACACCAGCGTGGAAGCCATCAAACCTGAAACATTACCGAAGTTCCCTTAACCTTCCCTGTGGATGTTCATATAGAAATACTATTTTCAAACAAGTGGATTAATTATCTACAATGTAACTAGCAGGCGTGCCTGGATAGAGCATCATCGCCCTCAAAGAAGTTTCTGCCACGTGCGCTGGATCTTTAACTTCCCAAAAGCCGAGTTAAAACTGGTCCATGAAAAGTAAAAGGACAGCACAGGAAAATGCACAGTGCTCACACTGTAGCATCTCCAAACGAGCTATCTCTGTACGGGGATCCTGAGCAGAGACCTTTCCAGGCTTAAGGAGCTTATTCCTTGTGCCAGTTTGTATTTTCTATGTAAATTCATGCAGCCGCCTTGAAAGGAACCACAGTTTCCGTTAAGCCAAACTTTCTTTGTGAAATGCACAAACTCAGTGCTTAAGAATTAAATGTATGTATTTTTACTGCAGCATGAACAGGGTTGGGGTTTTTTTTTTGTAAGGTGAACAAGAGCTCGTAGAGCCAGGGAAGTGTTTATAAGAATAACACTTATTCTTGTACAATATATGTATTTTGCTTTAATAAAAACAGAACCTGATCATTCAGTATCAAGAAAAAAAAATAAATAAAAATCACAGCACAAAATTTGTAGTTTTTCCCAAGACAGAAATTCTAACTCATTTTCCACGCTGCACCCTAAAGCTCCTGTTCACTGCAAACAGGACATTGTTTTCTCGGTTTTTCTTTTAAAACAGCACGGAAAGAAAAAATAGTAGAGGGTGTCACTGCAAACACATCAACATGTACCGTAAAAATGAAAACAAACCTGATTAACTCAGTTTAACTAAAGCTTCCAAGTTTCTTATCAGTACCTGGGACTTATCTAGAAGGGAGCTTTCCCACCCCAAAAGGAAGTGCCAGGGGTGTTCCCCACTCCCAAGGGTAGGCAAGGTTGGGTGGTTTGTCCTGTTGTGATTTAAATACGATGTGATCCTTATTCAGTGCTATAAAGTCTGCTCTGAGCATGCCAGTACATGTCAGCTTTCCCTTCACTCTGTAAGACAACAGCCGCCTCCATGCAGAGTTCAAAAATATTTGATGATTTAAGCCAGCTTGCTACACTTAGGTTAGAACACAAAGCAGACTGCAGTGCTCAACATCAGAATCAGCATTCCCCCCCTACTTGTGAATACATGTATTTAGATCAAATAGGCTTTTGGCATAATTTTTACATGCCTACATCCAAGCCCACTGGTACTAGAAATCCTCTCTTCAGTATCATCATCTGAGGATAAAGACATGAGACTTCCCATTCTCCAAGGACTGCCAGTCTCCTTAAACATAAATCTGCTATTGTGCAAAAGGCACAATCTCTAAGGATTTCTATTGCAAAAGAACAAGGAAAATAGCCCAATAACCGAGAAAATGGAGCAGTTTCACAGATTGGTGTATTAAAGCAATATAAAGCAATTATGTGGTTGGGTGAAGGTAAGGAAAGGAGCAAAGACAGAAGAAGTTAAGGGGGTTTGGAACGGAGGGGAAAGTCTGATTTGGGACTACAGCAGCATCCTCAGAAATTGCAGGCTGAAAAGGGCTGCTTGGGACGTAGTTCAACTGCCACCAATGCGATGGGCATAACCCCACTGGGCTCCAGATCAACCGCCAGTTATCAAAAAATATACAGAAACATCCAGCAATGTTTCTCACCAACTGCACTAAAGGGGGGGAAAAGGAAGCACTACCTTTTTTGAGAAGTACCAGAAGTTTGATTCTGACAATGGCCAAAGCTGTGACAAAAGCTCTTCTGTTTTTCTCAACAATTAAGTGATTCATAGTATCTTCAATTCACACTTTTTTTTCCACAACCGGGTGTGTAATTTTGTCTTGTTAAACAGGCACCGAGTAGTACTATCCCACAGGTATAACTTCATTATTTCACTAAACACCATGAGCAGGGCAGCAGCATACTCACCATGTGTGAGGTAGTGGGTGGTCTTATTGTGGTTTAGATATTACGGCACTGGAAATAAGGTGGCTGGTTAAATACAAAGCCCCAACTTGGAATTCTGCTTCTAGAACCTCAGAGGTTTAAGTTTTCCAAGGTGATGTGGACCAGAGCCCCCACTACCAGATCTGGGGCAACGCTACTGATTTAGGGCTGCTGGGCATCTGGCACAATGCTTTGGGGATATATCACATTTATTAGCTGTTCAGCTCTGAGCTGTCAGCTCACGGCAGGCACTTTGTATTTAAGAAAGTGATGAGAATCATTAAGGCAGGATTGAACTGGGGACACAGATGATGCGTTTGGTTAATCATCTTAGCAAATATCCTCGCCTTGGCCTCACCGTTTCCGAAGAGAGGTTGGGAAACCCGTCCAGGGGGGAATGCATTGCCTAGGGCCCCTACTTCACAGAGAAAGGCAAAATACCAGGGAAATATCAGGCTTAAAAGAAAAGCCAAGGTGCTGCTGCTCTGCTGTGGGCTCTGCTGCACCGCTGCGGCATCAGCCGGGGAATGGGCAAGGCTGGAGGGAGAGGGCTTTGTGCTAGGAGTGGGTCTGCAGGCGTGTGGCAACAGGGAATTCAGATTAACGAACTTTAAGGCAACTCTGATGTGTGAAATCGCTCTTGCCCCTTTCTTCGGTTGCATGTAAAAGACTTGAATGAGCACGCTGGACGGTGAAGGGGAGGAGACAGCAAAGAGGCACTGAAACTTCAGAAAAATTAATGCCACGGTATTATCCCTGATAAAGTTAATAGATTTACACGAGTATTACTCAGAACAAGATTTGCCCAAATGCACTGGATATATAATCAACAAAAAAAGTTTGCTTTCCCAGGATTAACCAAAGAGTGCAATTTTCTCTCCTTTTTTCGATATGACTGTGTACAAGCAAACCTTCTTGCAGAAATTACTTGTATTTTAAGCGTTATTGCTAATCTGCAACACAGCTTGTGTTTCCCTAGCAAAGTCATTAAAACATGCACAGGTCAGGATGCTGAGGCTGCATTCAGGATTCTTTATAGTTACAATATTAGTAAAGTATTTACTAAATTGGCTACCACCTACTTTAAGTTAAATTTGCTGACAGATAAACTGAGCATAACCTCTGGCATTTTCAGACGTTTTCTTATGAACAGATATATTTTGCATGTTTTTGCATGCTAGGCCCTTTCCAAAATGCTGATTTGATCTCTGATATCAAGGCTTACTCACCCCCTTAAAGGTACAAAAGAAAGGCAGCAGTAGCTTGCATGTGGGTGAATGAGACTTTAATATATAGAAAGCACAAAACTTACTCTTTTTAGTTTATTTTAGATTCAAAAGCTGCAAAAGAGCACTAAAAATTCTGCACTATTTCTGCATTGGTTGCAAAACGCAGCTGAGGAGAGATTTAAAAAAGGGGGAGATATAAAAAGAATATTATTTGCATAGTCATAAATCATTATAAAACAATTATTCTGTAGCAAAAAAGCACTCGTTTCACAAGGGCAATCCAGCTTCAAGAGAGTGCACTATCTGTTAGCATCCTAGTCTCAAAACAGACATCTCTGGACAGATTTGTTACAGTTTTGTAGATGTTAATGTGTAAACAGATTGTAAAATTATTTTTGGGCCTATAATAGGATTTAATGTGTTTAAGAGGTAGTCTTATACCTCTTTAACAAAGAGGCTTACAATATGGTAAGAATGTATCAGAAAAAAATATAATGCTTTTAAACAGATAAATCCTCTTGGCAAAGGCTGTAATCTTTCAAACTTAATTGGTGAACTCATTAACGAACAACTGCCACTACAAGAAGAAAGACTATTGTCAGCGACTTATCGGGCAATGAGATAACAAACTTAATTATATTGTTTTCAGTGGATTTCCATTTGCTTCCTTTAGGACACTAGATTTTCTAAACATTATTTCCTCTGCTCTATACAATTTTTACCCCCCCCCATAAGAGAAAAGCAAACCTATCTACAACAAATAATGAGAGGAAAAAAAAACCAACAAAAAACACAACACCCCAAAGTATCACAGCTTTGAACTAAGCACAACACAGTCCTACAACTTCTGTCTTTATTATCTACTTGTAAAAAGTTATAAGCCTGTAAACTAGTTAATTTATGAGCCATGTTAATCATTTGTTCCCATTTGATCTGAGGTTTAGCAAACATGGTTTCCTGGGACATAGCAGGATAATTTGCAGGTCCAGCTTGGCTCCGGAGGGGGCACTAACTAATTTGACACCGTAACATGACATTGATGGCAGGCACACACTAATGACCAAACTGCTAGATGCTCCTGTCAGCCTGTCGCTGCAGTGAAAAGCGAGTTTTTTCTTATTGCCAAAAAAAGTGCAGAGTGGTCCTACTAATTATTCAGACATGCACTATAATGAGAATCTCAGTGCTCCCTTCCAACATACGAACCACTCACTAAAGCTCCCATTTGTCTGATACGGTGGCTGATTAGAATTTGTTTCTTGAATAGTAAAACCGCAGCTTAAAATAAAGCAGAAAGGATAAACAGCCTTTTATTCTGCATAAAACTCAGAAAGTGGCCATTTTGGTTTCAAGCTGGGTTTTTTTGTCATTTATTTACACCAGAAGAATAGAAAATTGGATTAATTTTTAATAGTACTTCTCAAATAACATATATATCTTCATGGAGTTTTACTGTCTGGATCAGTCAGGACATAAATTCTGTGGACAAAGGATGGCTCAGAAGGTATTTTCTTTCTCTTAGGAGAAATGACATTTTCTAGAACAGAAACTTGTACCAGACAAATCACAGGTTGGAAAAGAAGTGTCTGCTCTTCCTAGATGATATTACTAGAACTGATTCCTCAATATGAACTTTGAAAGCTGTAAGGACTTTACATATTGCTGAACAATCTGGATGCAAAAACAGAAGGGAAAAAAAAAAAAGAGTAAGAAAAGTTGTATGGCATTTTCCAGAATCAACATTTATTCCTCACTTTAGGTCATGATCCAGCACAGACCACGGAGTGTACTTCAGCTTCATATCTACACTATATTTACAATTCTGTGATTTTCAAAAGCCTCTGCAGCAACGCAGAATTGCAATCCACAAAGAGGCCAACGGACCTACCAGCCTATGTCAGATGTTAAACATACAGACTGAAGATACGCTACCACCCTGTAAAAGAGCCTGAATTTCTAAGGATAACACTTAGCTCTTTCTGAAAAGCAAACCCTTCTAAGAGCGTTTCAAGTGGGCCACCCAAAGCCTAGCACACACTACTGAGTCATTTAGAAAAACGTTATAAACTCGAAAGTGTTATACACAAAGGTGAAGGAGACACGCGCTCCACTACCACCCCAGGACAGTTTGAAAGCCATTACCGGTTAATAGCTCTCTAGTGGTCTACAGGAATTCAATCAGCGGTCTCCCCTCCTATGCCGTATCTGCGCTGGAAAAGCCACAACTATATTAAGAACATATTGGCAATCTGCGGTTGAGGGGATCCCACGGTACGGACCCGAGCAGGCTCAGGGCTCAACCCCAGCCCATCCGCACGGGGCTGGGGCTCTGCCTCCTCTCCCTGCCTTCGCCCTCCTGGCTGCTCATCAGCCTGGTTATCACCGACGCGCACAGATAACTACCTGTATTTAGGAGGGCCTTCATTTACATGGAGTCTGATGCCTACAATTCTCATGTTGTTATGGTTCATCACCCTTTTTCACAAGGAGGGGGGAATAGCAAAGGGGCTCCTGTGCAGCATCAGAGCGTGGCAGGTCGTGCCCATCGCCAAGCACCCCAGCATCCCGTCCGCCCGGCCCCAGCATCCCTTTGCAAAGCACTGCAGATCCCCCAGCAGCACGTGCTACCTGTAGAAACCATGATGCAGCAGAGCACCGGGCACTTAGCTCATGGCTCCAAATATTCCAGAAATTAATGTTCAAATAACTTTTACCAACTGCAGCACCACAAATCTATTAGTGTGGCACAATTTCCGAGATGAAAGTGAAAGTACATGTTTGGAGAGCCAAACCGATGTAACGTAAATACTGGGTACACGCTGTTACATGTCATTTTGTAGCGCAACATGCGAAGGGCACATGAATCATTAGCGAGAGAACAACCCTGGCACCTACCCCAGAAATACCTCAGTCAGCACCCAGCAGGAAAGAAAAGATCAAAAAAGAGAAAAAAAAAGAGATCCCAGAATCATAAACGGAGGCTCAGCTCCCACAGAAAGATACACTTAACAGCGTTCATCTCTTTGGAAAATAGAGGTACTGTATCCAAGATACGGCACCGCTAACATTTTCCACATGGCTGGGGATGGATTGGTGAGTGGCCTTCTCCTAAACAACAGCATCTCTATGTGCCAGCTGTTGGGGAAAAATGAAGACATGATGCATTTTGCACTCTGTTCTTGTAACCCCCCAATATTAATTCAGACAGAGGAGGAGAAGATAGTCATCATGTTTATTCTAAACCAGATTATGCCACATGCAGCCACATTGTGTGGACACACTGCAATAGCCTCCTCGCCCAGCATGCCGGAGTGTGAAGAACAATCCTTTTATATCCACAGCATGACTGGGCCAACTTTAAAACGCAACAACTAAAAACTCCAACGTCCTTCTGTCAGTTTAACTGCTAATTTGCAATGGATTCGGTTACACTTCCCGTTTAAGGCAAGTTCTCCCTGGGCGCTGGCTAAGAAGTCTTGGGCAAGAGGAAGCAGCAACCACCAAAGAATTAAAAAATAAAAAAAATAAAAAAAAAATCTCACCCACAACTTCAGAAGAGGCATGTGCCCTCCTGCTGCCTCCCTGGGTCTGCAGCTGGAGGATGGCAGCAGCCCTGCAATCTCAATGGGTCCCACTGCAGATGGCGGGGGTCCACACTGAAGCTAGAGAGAAGCTGCGGCGAGGGGGCCAGGCCAGCCTGGATGGCCAGGAGCACCGGCGAGGAAGTCCCCTCCTTTCCCTGCCATCTCTCTCTGCCTCTGAAGATGACTCAGAGGTAGGTGAGGCACGAAGGATCCCGTTCCCTACGCGAGCACAAACAGGGGAGAGACTCACCCTCTGTCAGGACGGGGAGCGGCTCTTGGGACAGATTCACATGACAAACCTCCTTGATCCTGGTGCTCTGGCTAGGTTTCCACACAAGGTGGCTCGATCACCACAACGTGGCTCCCTGGGTAGGGGCTCGCCCTGCCAACCCACCTTGAAGACCCTCTTTAGGTCTCAAAGGCAGCACAGCGAGGAGAATCTCAAGCATTGTAACTTACCTGCAAAGCGAGGCGCCAACTGAACTTTATGAAACACACAGGAACAGACCGGAACTTATTTAGGTCTTTAAAAAACACGGTGAAGTAGTATGGGTTGGTAAAAGCAATGTCAGGACCATAATTAATCAGGATGAAATTAAACACATGGTTTGGGAATGGTCCTCTCAGTCCCCACTAGTTCAACCCTCCATGTCTCTACTTGCTCATAACTGCACTTGAAAGCAGCCTTTCCCCCACCTCCCTTTTCTGCTAAGGCAAGGACTTGCATCGCTCAGCTACTGGTCCCTCTGGGTACCCCTGCGGCATACGCTCTCTGCACGTCAAAGCACTAAACTAGTTGCACAAATTCATTGCAGAGTTGTATCAGAAATGCCACTTAGCTAACTAGTGGATAAGAAAGAATAACCAAATTTTACTCTCTTTCTTCCTCTGTGTACTATGGTTGGTCCCATGGAAGTTGTGCTCCTTCCAGCATGGCCTAGACGGGGCAAAAATCTGTGTATGAATTTACGCAAAAGACTAGCTTCAGGCTAGGCATAAATTGCTAGGTAAAATAAAGTAAGTAACAGTTTCACCGCACTGATCCAAACAATCAGCAATCACTCACAACCCTCTGCTTGTCCTTCCAGGCACCGACTGCCGGATCACAGCCTGGTGAAGGAGAGACAAAGTACCACTGCAAGATGGCAACCAGATAAAAGAGCAGGAAGGTTTGCTTTATCTGAACAAGCCAGCTAGGAAGAAGGGAACTGGTGATTACTGGCCCTGTGAAATCCCAGAGAGATATCCTGGAGAAAAAGGACTGAAGCGTGCGCTTGTGTGTGCGTGAAGTACGCAAGAGGAAGAGATACTGGCAGAAGACTCATCTTCTTGATGCCTCTTCAAGAGGCACCACCTCTGTTTTGCCACCTGTTCTCATCCTTCTTCTGTCACCGCTGGACAAAAGACACCAAACACATTTAAAGTAAAAGTCAAAATATCAATATACAAGAGGGTCTTCCCCTCCCTGACAAAACTCCTCTCCCTCATAGTTTTCCCAGAGGTACCCAGTGACCAGCCCCAGGACAAACATTGTGCTGGAGGGCACGGAAGAGCCTTTGCCATCACCCAAAGCAGATGCGCTGGCTGAGCTTAGCTAGACTCCTGCCTTTCACATACAAAAAAGTGTTTTATTTTAGAAGAGAAAGAGACAGGTTTGTGGTGATGTTGCCCTTGGGCTTCTGGGATTTTTGTTTGTTTGTTTTTTAAAAATAATTTAGCGAGTTATGCCTCCATCTAACATATGAAGGTGATTTGATGTGGTAATTACCTATTACATTTGACAAGGTAATTAATGTAGCAAAATACCACTGTACAATATGTAAATTCAGCTTGCTATCATTAAAACGTGTCTGCTTAGCAAACTGTTCTGCTCATAAAAAAAAA
>NW_009610123.1:0-4341 GCF_000690535.1 Cariama cristata
TGCATTGCTGAGCACCGGTCATGGTTGAAGGTGGATGGTTTGTTTTTATTTTAAATGGCTCATGGCTGTGGATGCAGCACTGGGAAGTTTTGCAAGCAAAAGGCTTTCGGTGTTTCTTCCCAGAGACGGGGCTGAACAGGTGAACTTGCCTTGCCTGGGCTGGTGGTGGCTGTCATATCTTTAGCATATTTTATTCAGAGAACCGTTAAAAACTTGAGATGTGCTGCCTGTTAAGGCTCTTTAATTCTATGAGATGTAAGCATGTTGCAGTAAACTAGGATAATGAAGAGAGTTTCTTTCAAAAATTAAATATATCAGGCTTTTACAAATGTAAACAATGATGTAAAATTAGAGGTTTAGTCAAATCAGTAAAACCTGGATATAGAGTTGTGTGCCACTTATGATGTCTTTGCATTTTTCTTTGGAAATCTGAATGCATGACAAATTCAATGAAATTAGCAGAAAAGGACTGGAAAACACTGAGACTATCTTATTGCTTCAGTACAGGACTGGAATGGTTAACCCGGGTCACTAAGTACAGTTCCCTATAACTGCTGACAGTTGTGTCACAGATGTCTAGTTTTGAAATGCCTGCAGAGCATACCCCAAAACATTTGCTCAGGTAGCACCAAAGCATTGGAGAGCCGTTGAATACCACTCACAGCAGCCACCCTTAACTGTGGCCAGTGTGTTGAGAGAAAGAAAAGTTCTTCTGGTTACATAGGTGGCCAATGGAACTCTAAAATAAGATAACTGTACAGTCTGTAAATATAGCGTAAACAGATCCTTTACACAGGTACATCAACACAAACTTCTTTCTTTCTCCTTTGTAGGAATACATCTATTTGGGTTTTTTGTCCTCTCCAGAAGCTTACTAGTGCAATTTTGGAACGGCTTAGATCCCTTTTCCCAGCTGCTCTATTTGGAATACGATTCTAGTGTCTTGTTTGTCAGGCAATTACAAAATTTTTAATTTCTGATCTGTTAAATTATAGTTGTGTGCAGTGCATTGTCATAACTTGTGCTAAGAGCATTCTTTAGCTTGGGCTGGAATTTCTACAAGAAATGAAATACAGAATGGAGGGTGTATTTTACAGAGCAATTGGATAAACTTGCCCATCTTTAGCCAAGCAAAGTTTTGCGAGAAGCACCAGCAATTTGGGGGCATAAATCTGTTCAGCTGTACTGCTTCAGACCAAAGATCCACCTGATACAGTATCCTCTTCAGCAGTGGTACTTCCCCTAGCGCTGTTCTAGCCTCTCTGTTTTCAGATCCGAGCCTTCCTAAGCCAAGCAGAATTTCTCAGTTTTTTTTCCACGAACGTGTTGAGCTCCCCTTGTGCCTATGTAAACATCAGCATCCTTAGATGAAGTTTTCCATACTTCACTGCTCTGTTCGTTCCTCCTGTGTTGCTTCCACGGGATGAGTTCTCAGGTTACAGAAAAGGTTACCGATCCCTAAATGCACAATTTCGCATGTTGTACTATTAAATTCCATTTTCTGGCATTCCAGCTTACAAAACCCATGAGCTCTTCTGTATCACTACCCAGTCCTCTTTGTACTGGTGATAGTTTCCAGTCTGGTGTCATCCACAGAAATTTCATGAGCATGTTGTCACTGCTTGCCTACTAATTTACTGAAGGGTGTCAGGAGGAATGCTACAAGTAACCCCTCTCTCTTGTGATAATTTCCACCATTAATACAACCTATTTTATTTTTTTCTCTTTGGTCAATTTCTTTATGTATCTTGTAAGTCTTATTTCTATTTGAAATATTACTTAAGTATTATTTCTTTAATGAAATTAAAGTATTACTAAGTATTATTTTTATTTTAAAAAATTTCATGGGGGGGACAGTATCAAATGTTTTATCTAAAGTATATAGGTTAACTCCACTAACTGATTTCTAGCACAGCAGTAATCAAAATATTAGATAAAACATTGAATGGGAGCTGTCTTTGACTTAAAAAAAAAAAAAGTAATTAATCCTATGTCCATTTACTTCCATGCCTTTATTACTTCCTTCAATGCTATGGACAACCTTGAAACATCATATAGTAAAACAAAGGTTTATAAGCTGGTCAACCTTAATATCTAAACCAGGTAAGCTTTTCTCCCCTTTCTACATAGGTGGCATTTGAAAACTTCCAGAACTCCACTTCTGTTGGATGGAAACTTTCCAAATTAATGTGCTCTGGTTTATAATGTTTTTTGTGTGTCAGTGCTGTTCTATAGTTAAGCAGCTGTCCTGTAGTTTAAGGGGGACTATTTTCCCTTCGGTTATTTACTTGAGATGTTTGAAATCGCATCCCCTCTTATTCTTGTTTTGCTCAACTAAATAAGCTGGGTTCTTTGTCCATCCTTTAAAAAGAGCCTTCTGTCTGTTTGATTATCCTGTAGTTCTTCTCTGCACCTCTTGCAATATGAAGTCATCTTTGTTGCATGTGAGTGAACAGAATCGTATGCTGGACTGAGCTTTTGTGAGACTCTCAAACAACAAAAGTGCTTTCTTTGCTCTAAAAATTTCTCAGCTTTCTGCATTTTAGGTTGTTTGCCTATTTGGGGAAGACACCCACACTGACAGCACATATGAATGCTGCCAATTGACTGATAGATCCAGATCTTTCTTTTCGTTTACTGCTTTAAGACTGTAATTTATATTTGGAAGCCTTGTATGAAGCTACATTCTAGTTCTTCCCATTTATGCACATCCATGTCTTCTTGAATTATTTTCTCTGTTCTGATTACTCCTCAGGTTTTCTTGATAGTGGCAAACCCTATTAGCACAGTGCTGCCTTTTACCCTAAAATCACTAAATAAAACATTAAATAAATGATGTATAAACTGTTTTTTTATCTCCATTTAGTAGTTTTGGTAAAATCTTGCTGTTTGTTTTGCAGCTTATTTGCAACTTAAATAGCTTGTCCTAAGGAGGAAATGACATAGCTTTTTATACAATTTTGTGTCTTTCTATGTAGCCTCAGCATCTTTGTTAACCTTCATCAAATAAAGGCATGGCATAATCAGCTATACTCTATATACATACCAATTATGAAAGGTTGCAATTTGGCCACTGATGCTTGTGAACTGTTAGACTTTTTTTCATCAATGTGACTTCTTTCCTCTTTTCTTTGAGTAACAAAAATATGAAAAAACAGCAATTTAACTTTTCTTCAACAAAAAAAATGGAGTGTGCAATTTGCTTGGTATGCCCACCTTCGATTTGTTTTAAGAGGAATATTGATTTAGGTGTGATCATAGGAGTGGATATTTCTTTGTCTAAAAGTATTGTGGATGTTGCGTTTTCTGAATTTGAGTGCCGAGGACAGCTTGCACTACTCTTTTCTATTGTTTGTTTGTTTGCTGATGTTTTAGAAATACCTTGTGTTTGTTGTGCAGCTGCTTCACGTTAGAGTCACTGCAGAGAGGTTGTTGCTGAGCATACGTGGAATTGAGTGAGGACTTGACAACGCTTGCTCTGGTTTGTTTCTGGTAGTTGGGTTGCTGATGTGAAGTGGTGAGTGTGGTTGGCAGACTTTTTTTTGGGGGGAAGGAGATGTGACATGCAGGGAAAATAGTGACGGCTGCAAAAACAGTGCATGTATGTATTATAGTTCAGGCTTTTGTTTGCATTTGCTTATTATCTTTTTCTGATCAACCGAAAGACTTAGGGAAATTGGAAAGCTTTGAAAATCTAGAATACTTTTTTTGTTACCTTCTTACAGCTTTGAAAGATTGAGATGAGTATTTATGTGAAAGGATCCATTCTTCCAGTATTAGATACCTAACTGGCTTGTAGTAAAGTATGTTAAAAATGTGTACTGCTGCTATAGAGGTGGTTTCAGAATGCTGCAATAATATTGCACATCTCAAAGGTAATATTGCATTCAAATACTTACCCAAAATTAAGAACAGAAAAGTGGAAATCAGCACTTAAATAAAGGGTTAACTTCAGATATTTATTTATTTCTGAAATGAGTTTTTAGTCCAACTTGGCCTCTTCTTCATGTAACAGTGGATGTACAAGAAACAAAACATTTTTTATGAAATTGCCATTGTTCATAGCAATAGTCTGTAACTGTGTGCAACTGTTATTCTTTAATTCTTTTATTTAGCTTTTACTGTATGTAGGAAATGTGTGGTATGTGTTTCAAGTATTTGGAAATAGTAAAAGAGCAAACACCGAATTGAAGTCTGCCCTTGTAGCTGTGATTCTGCTGTGCTAAACGTGTATGTTCAGATACCATGTCACTGAAAACCATACAAGAGCTCAGATTGACCCAGTGTGGGCTATAGACAATACCCAGTTAATGATTATTTAATTACAGAAGCCCAAAGGGA
>NW_009610123.1:4369-4980 GCF_000690535.1 Cariama cristata
TATCTGAGAAGATTGTTTTATAATCTCATTGATAAATTTAATCAACAGGTTTCTTCTGCCCTGCAGAAATGCCTGTCTTTCCCACTCCTAGTAGGATGTTTTTAGTGGCTGTTTAGGTGGGCTAAAGAACTACTTACTGTATGTGTTTCATGGCCTGCTGTAAATACAAATTATTATTATTTTTTTCTTACTCTGTTTTCCATGATGGCTGTTGCTGTAGAAGCAAAAGATATTGGAGCACTTAACTACTGTAAGGAGTAGTGGTGTCCCTCTTAATAAGATCTTCAATATAGATGATGTCCTTTGTAGTTCTTGAACCTGTGTGTAAATGAAAGGTCTCAATTAGTGTATAAGTAAGTCTATGAACTGATAATGAAATCCACCTGTGAGGAGCTGACCTATGAAGTCCTTCACTCTGTCATGGCTGTTTATAACCGGTTTGAGTTGTGTGGAGTTCCTGAAGTGGAATAAAAATTGCGTAGCCGGAACCACATGACAACTTCACGAAGCGAAAATGAAGACGTTTATGCCATCACTAGCAAATTTGAGGATAGTCTCTGGCAAAAATGAAAGGACTTTGTGTGCTGTAAAATATGATGGAGAAACTTTTA
>NW_009610123.1:4992-23209 GCF_000690535.1 Cariama cristata
GACTGGTTCCACAGCAGTGGGTAAAGCTCTAGTGTGGCTAAATCTGGAGAGGCACCATATGCAGCAATCTGTAGGTTATGACTCGTTACTAGAATTCAATCAGGAGTTGCCCTTGAGGGGACTAGACTTCACCGAGGTAATTTGTACGGGTGGGAAAGCAGATATGAAGTTGAGAAGTGGAATTAAAATGCTAGAACTGGCTTTTGTGTGGAAATCGGAGGGTAGGGAAGCTGTCCCATGCTGCGGTTCTGCAGCAGCGATAGATGGTCTTCAGCGGCCTCTGCTGGTTCCCTGGCGGGGAACTGGGCAGCGAGAGCAAAGCTGCCAGCGTGGGGATGAGTCTGTGTTGGTGCTGCTGCTGCTTCTTATTTTTTTTAACTATTTGTAAGAAAGTATTCCATTTGGGCAGTGGGAAAAAAGAACTATATGCAGCAAAAGTAAATACTACTAGTTGTACGAGTTTCTCTGTTTCTGTCTTGTCCTTCGTTCTCCAGCACAAGGCTTCATCAGACAGCCTATTTAATGCATTTTGTTCTCCTGGATTGTTAGCTGAACTGAACTGGGAATATTGGACCTGCTGGGTAGATCCAGTAGCTATGTTTCATTCAACTTGGGGAAACAAGCAGGTGTCCTTTTTTGATGACAGTTAAAATGAGAGATCACTCATTAAAGAGTGAAGTAAATGTGGATAGATTTGTATTCGGGCAGAGATTGCTGATGATTGCAGACAGCAAAAGAAGTACTTTGTAATCTAGGAAAAGGGTATGCTCGTGTTGCTTGAATTTCAGAGTGCCCTCTGGAAGAGAAAGCTTGGAACTGTGCTTAAGGAAAATGCCGTGTGCGGTTTGATTCGAGGATGTATATGAATGAAGAGGTACATTGTGTGCGTTCCTTGGAGGAGGGAGGAGTGTATAAGGGGAGGTGCTGGGTTTTGTTTGTTTTTAAAGCCAGGCTGCACCAAAAAGTACTTAGCGTGGTTTGTCAGTCCTTGTTTGACATTCTTCCAAAATGCACGTGTTGGAAAATGGAATTTTGACTACCTGAGGAGGCCATCAAGGATAACATACACCATAAGCATAGTTCCCATTAACTTGAGACATTGTTCCGGGTGTTGAACACTTCTGAAAATCAAAGTTGTCTGGGAAACAGAGGAACATTCTTTTGTCCTGGTTGGGGTTATACGGCTTGCTTGTACTGTAGCTCAGAAACAAGGCTATGAACTGGTTCTCCAGGGCTGCCAGCTTCCACATTTTGTTAAGTACACATTCTAGCTTCTTTAACATGAATTTGCTAGAAAACTTCATTCATTCAGCCTCTTTCCTGAAGTAGTGTCTACTTCTGCATTCATTGAATCTGTGTGCAGGTGAACGTGTGCGTATGTTTTAGGAAGCTGCATATTGCAGTGAGGGTTTCAAGATTTCTGAGTCTGTCTAAAATGTAAAGAATAAAACTAAACACAGTTGTACCAAGTAGGTATTGCTGTAGTCTTAAAAGTAGTTTTCATAATCTTGTGTTACATTTCAGACTGCTTTTAGAAGTGTGCAGTATGTCTGCCATATCAGATGAGGGAATAGATAATCTAGTCAACATTTTTAATTTTGTTCTATTTGTTACCTATTATCTACCAGAAAAGAGAGAATCTCAAATGTTTGGGACAGCAGAATCTTGATATTAATACTAGAGGTTTTGTTGAAGAAGGTTGCTTCTTCAGTCTATCAGTAGCCATTAAACTCTCTAGCAACTGGTCCTAGTTAAAAGGATTACCTATCTGCAGGCAAATACATCATGCAAGATGTTTTTGTATTTTATAATGGAGGAAACAACAAAGTACCTTTTCCAGGCGAGTCTGGCAATGCTAACCAATCTTAGCATGTGCTTTGGTGAAGAGAGAAGTGCATGCTGTGAAGTACATGGGTGCAGGCTTTTCTCCTAGGTTCTATGCCCTGCATTTTCCCATCATTCCCGTTGCTGCAGATGGATTACACTAAAATGAGTTTTCGCCTCACTACTGATCAAAGTTTGCCACCATCTCAAATATTTACATTTCATTGGTACAGATTAAGTGTACTGCTTCACTGTTGTAGTGCTGCGTCCCTGCAAAGACCAACTTGAATAATGTGGTGTCACATGTACTTAATATCACATCCGCTTCTATCCGGTATGGCTGTACATTCTAATTTACTGTTAAATCTAATTTGTTTGTCTTTGCCTCCTTGATGTGTCTTTTAAAACTGTTTTTTTTATGACCTTGGCTTGGATAACAGTAAAGGATGAGGCTAAAACCTCATTTTATTTGTAGTTTAATTGTCTTTTCCTGCAGCATTATTAGATGGTTTTACCAGGACTGCTGTGAGATAATGTCCTTAGAAGCAGAACTTTTAATTTAAAAGCAGATTTGTAATTAAATATGTTAAAATCCAAGAAGAATCTGGTTAAGTGCCCAGCCCTTTTCTTTTTAATTGTCTGCCACGTAGTACTTGGCAAGAATGTCACTGACTTGTCTAGACAGGTACAAAAGCTTGTTACCAATACGTAGTTGGTATGTGCTTTTCTGCCTGAAGTTTTCTGTTTAAACCCTTGTTTTCCTTATTGCTTATCTGTATCTGTAAAGGTTTTATCTTTAGTTTAATAAAAAGTACAACCAAAACCACTGAAGCTTTTCAAATGTGATTTGGTTACGCTGCCGAAACGAAGAATTTGAGTAATACTGGATTTTATTTACAATTCTTTGTCAAGTGAGGACTTTTATTATATTATTATTTACTTCCTAGAGGCCAAATACACTGCACTAAGAGCGGAGTACTGAGCATTTTGAAAATACATGTTGATTCTGCAACATGCAGGTGATTTCCCGCCCCCCGGAGCTCTGTATAAACTTTGTCAAATATGACCAAGCAGAAAAACTGCTGTTAATTTTCTACTTTATTTAATCTGAAAAAATGTACAGTTACTGGCATTTTGCGAGCTGCATATTTGTTTCAAAATGTGATAGTTTCACAGTCATCTTCAAACCAGCGAAAAGCTTGAGCAGCAACTGCAGCAACTTTCACTTAACTTTCATGTTTGCCTGGTTCTTTGCTTTTTGCAGTTATATCTGTCCCTTTTCTAGGCAGAAGAAAGACTCATTTTGATTAACTTAGGATATTTGTATTAATATAATGGAGAGCAATGAAAAACTGGAGGCGCTGTTTGTTTATCAGACAGTGTAAATCAGGGGGGCAAAAGGAAAATGAAAAATTTTTTTTTGGAATAGGTGTCTTTTTAAGCCACTCTTTAGGTGTTTTAAATGTGTACTCTGCAGGTTAAGCTCTTAGTGCTTGAGTTCAATGCCTACTTTGGATCAAAGGAAAAGAAACAGGGCTTATCCTAATACCTAGAATAATAACTCTGTTAGATCTATTTCAGCAGAATGTTTAAACACATTTGCAGACAGAACTATGCTAATGAGTGTGATTCACTATGTGTAATTTTCACTGGTTGGTAAAGCAGGTTTCGTAATATTTTCTTTCTATTTTTCTGAAGATCTAGAGTTATAACATTAGCTGTTTGCATGGTGAGATAAGACTGACAAAATCTAGATGTACACAGTTGTTCCACAGAGGACATGGTGGTTCAAAACCATGTTGAATTGCCTGGACTAAATTAAAATTAAATTAATAAAATTAATAATTAATAATAGCTGCAAAATGGTGAAAGCCATTTTTCTTCAATGACAGTTATCAAGCACTTGGCATTTATTGTTACCATCTGAGGATATCACCCCTAATTTTTTTATTTTTTTTTTGAAGAGAGTAATTTGTGAATATGCCAATTTTTCTGATGTAACGTTGTTGCTTGCTTTCCAGATAAGACAATGATATATTCAAGTGGCTTGAGACAATGTTTTTATTTCCTTCCTTGCAAATCAAAGAATGATGCTGTTCTTTGAATGCTACTTTTGTGCTTTACTTTTTTAGCACATAAGTTCTTGAATACCTAAAACTATTTCAGATAGTGACAGGATTTATTCCTTCAACACGGTGCATGTTATTACTTCTAGTATTAAGTTTTAAATAGCCTTTTTCCTTTTGCTCTTCCAGTTAGCTATGTAATGAGTTGCAGTTTGAGCTCATTTATATTTTAAAAAAACCCAATTACTTATTTTTACTTCTCTCATGAAATCATTATAAGAAATACTTTTAATAAACAGGTTACAAGACCCTTAATATCATTGAGTCCAACTGTAAACCTAACACTGCCAAGTCCACCACTAAACCATGTCCCTAAGTGCCAATTAAATTAAGTACCTCCCAGGATGGGGACTCCACCACTTCCCTGGGCAGCCTGTTCCAGTGCTTGACAACCCTTTTGGTGAAGAAATTTTTTCTAATATCCAATCTAAACCTCCCCTGGCACAACTTGAGGCCATTCCCTTTTGTCCTATCACTTGTTACTTGGGAGAAGAGACCAACCCCCACCTGGATGCACTCTCCGTTCAGATCGTTGTAGAGAGCGATCAGGCCTCCCCTCAGCCTCCTCTTCTCCAGACCAAACACCCCCAGCTCCCTCAGCCGCTCCCCATCAGACTTGTGCTCCAGACCCTTCACCACCTTCGTTGCTCTTCTCTGGACTTGGAGATGGGCTCTCAGCTGTGACTTCCCCTTGGGATGGCTGCAGAGTCCGACGGCAGCTGAACTGCAATTGCAGGGTCTGAAGGGGTGGTTGCTAAGGGGCTCGCTCTGCTAGCCACACACCAGTGCTGGGGCCCAGGGGCAGGGTGTGCTATGTGCCCAGCCCAGGAGCTAGCCTGTGGGTAGCTGGCTGCTCACACTGGGCAGGCAGAATCAGCTGTCATGATTCCAGTTCTAATACTAATAGTAAAAAACATGCCCCAAACATTGGAAGTTTGTGAAACACTGTTTAAACTGAGTTTGCATAAATAAGATAACCAAGGTTAGCAGAAGAGAAGGAAAGATGTGAAGTAATTTTGGAAATGTAGGTAAGTAGTGAATTGAAAGCCTTTTGATGGTGGATTTTTGGATGTGTGTATCTGTTCACAAATTAGAAAAGAGAGGAAGCATTTTGAACAGTCAGCAGTGTGGAGTTGAAGAGGCCAGAAGTAGTGTTATTGACTGTTTCAAATGCAGTTTCTGGGGGATTTCGAATAGCCCCGTGCAAATCTATGTCCTCTTTATGCAACTTTTGCTGCATCAGCTTTGCTGATAAGGAAGCTGACAGTTTTTTATTTTTATCATTGACCAGATCCAATGGTCAGCTAGTGTGCCTGAAATGCTTGTCCTTTCACTGGTCAAACCTGTGGTGCTGGTAGTGTAGGGGTAGCTGGGTGATGAGGTGCTTGGAAAGCTGCAGAAAGAGACAAGTAGGAAAGGCTCAAGAAGTGAACATTGGAGCTATGTGTATCAGCCATCTCTAGGGAGAATAAATTCCTGAGTGAGTGGTGGACAGTATGTAAAATGTAGTGACGTGGGAGGGTTGGAAAGCATTGGTTTAAATTAGTTGCAAATAAACTATTAAATGGTATTGATAAATAAGATGGGCTAAAGACAGAAACCAAAGAGGAAAACTGAAGTTTCTGTGTATGGATAATGTGAGTTTTCTCTTCCCCCACCAGAAAAGTAGCAGTCAGAGAGAAGGGAGCTACAGGAGTCCAGTTTTTTACAGTTCATCTTCCGTGATGGATCTAATAGAGGAACTACAGTTAGCAATTTGAGAGGTGTCTCTGATTACCAGCGTGCTGCTCCTGTGTCACTGTGGTAGGCAGAGAGCAGAAGCTCAAGTGACCTGTGGTTTGTGGAAGTCGGATTAAGTGTTGCCTGAAATCTTAAACATAAGTAGCTGTAGATTGTGTTTTTAAGTAATGTGAGTAGTAAGGCTGCAAGAATTTTTGAACTACTGATCTACAGAACAGAACTATTTTTGTGTAGGGAGATGAGACAGCTTGTAAATTTATGTTTATGCTGTCACGTAGCTGTTTCCTGAGTGGTTTCTGTAACTATGATGAGGTATATTGTAAATAGGCCTGTTGCAGATGTGGGGGTGTGGGGTTTTTTTTTTGTAAGGGAAGGGAGTAGGAAAAAAGTGAGGTTTTATAGATAATGGCCTGCTAGTGAATAATGTATGTTTCCTTTAGAAAGAAAATTTCACATGTTTTATTTCTGATGAATTTTTAAGATTTCTATGATTAGAAGCACAATAAGAAATTCTGTTAATGAGCTGGATAAACTGTGATAATTCCAAATGAGATGATGCAGATGTAGTCAGTTTAGAGAACAAAGTTTCACATCAACAATTCTGTTTTCCTCAGAATGTTAATGATAAATTAACTTTTTTCCTTTCATCTCATCTTTCAGGAATTCCATTAGTGATAACAAACATGTTTTCTACCTGTTATCAGGTCTGTACAGTGGTTTTGGGTGAAACTGAATTAGAGAAACATGCTGAAAACGCTGTTGATGAATTTCGGCATTTGTAAAACATGTAGGTGAAAATATAAAATAAACTGAGCATGATTATATGTTTGATTGATTTAACAAAGTTCTTAAGTGTTCTGTCA
Organism: Cariama cristata; assembly: GCF_000690535.1. Classification (NCBI taxonomy): domain Eukaryota; kingdom Metazoa; phylum Chordata; class Aves; order Cariamiformes; family Cariamidae; genus Cariama; species Cariama cristata. The sequence continues at coordinate 11,546 of NW_009610123.1, forward strand.
CAAGGTTTCTTGGTTCTGCAATAGTACAGAAATCTGAGAGATTGTTGACCTCTGCAAATATATTAAAAATTCTACTATATTATTCATTTTTGCCTTTTATTCAGCTCAGCAGCTTCCATGCCAATTAACTTGACATTCCATTTATTTTGGCTACTGAAGTTTGTAGTGAAAATGCTAAATTGCAGTGTGAGACTTCTCTACCAGGGAGGTGAATGGAAATATGGAGAAGGTATGAATTCAGAGTGTTATGGTCTGTGAAGAGTGCCCATGTGAAGAATTAAGAGTGGAGGAGCAGTGTTAGGAAAGCCCTGATGTTTTCAGTTAATTTGAAGTTAGTGTGCTTTTTTCTCAGTGGCATTGTGACTTTCTTTAGGTTGAGCTCTAGTTCAAAAGCTATGAAAAATGTTTAGGAAGCATCTGAACCTGCCATGTAGGAATGGATTGTTGTAAGAAAAAAAACCAGCCTTTATGGAAGCTTTTAACTATTTGTGAGGTAGACAAAACAATTTCTGAGTAATAATAAAAGAAATTACTTTTTGCAGGGAAGTAGAGAGTCAGTAGAAGTTAGCATTAGTTGAATTGCTGTCTTCGTAAACGGAACTGCTTCTATTTATGAAATATACTCTGCTTAAGCATTGAAGTACTTTTGCTTACTTGTAGTTGTTTTTGTAATGTTTTGGATTTTTCTGAATTTGATATGTGAAACCCTTCAGTGGATATTTCATGGTGCACCAGTGTTTCCAGAAATGAATGTATGGTGATGTGGAGTAGAGGTCACAAAGCAACTTAAATTGTGGTAGTAAATATGTGGGTCCCACTTGCATTTGACTTCTGAGGTGAGCTAAAATAAAATGTCTCTTATTAGTATGTGATAAAAATGGATTTCTAAAATTTCATGACTTTTTTTTGAGTGCTTCAGATAATTTTAAATAGAAAATCTTGATTTAATTTTCTATTTTCAAGCTGGTTTTAATCTAGAACCATGTAAATTTGTTCTTCCATTCCTAGCGGGTCATAAAGTACAAAAAGAAAAAGGATCTTAAGGCAGCCTTCTTTACACAATTGGTACTAGCGATGGTGTAGATACTGTAACTGATGGGAAAGTGCTCCTAGTCTCAAGAGAACTGAGATACTTGTGACCTGCGTAATCAATACCATTTGTTTAAACATGCATACACTGAAGTGAAATTGTAAATAACAGACCTTCTTAGCATTCAACTGCTCAAGGATTATGAGGAGTTATTTCATGTAGGGGTTGGGAAATGGTGTTCTCTACCTGAATTGGGTAGGCTGGTACTCTGAAGAAGAGACTTGCTGAGTCAAGATGGGTGGGTACAGAGATTGAGAATTTCTTTCCAGGATCAGATGACAAAGAGGGAGGCTAAGAGAGCTGCAGACATCCTGGGACAGCACTCAGATTAGTGATCTGGGCTAAATTACGGAGAGAGATGTTTTTGTTACAATACCCCTGAGGAAGGCTGGTTGAAGAGGAAGCCTTGCAAGGCTGCATGCTGCTGATTGAAGACTTCTCTTTTCCAGTCTCAGGTGTGACTTAACAGCTATTCTAAGGTAATAAGGAAACTTTGTGATTTCTTTTTGTTTTCTTCCCCAGCCCAAACCGCTCCTTTTATATGGGTGTGTACACACATACCTGGTTTTCTTATACTCTGCAGGCAGTGGAGGAGAACTACATACAACTGTATGAAAAGACTGCAGCTTTGATAGTTTGGTATCTTGACCAGATAACTGGTTTTGTAGATCTTCCTATGGTTTGGTTTTACTCAGTGTCTGATAGTTAACTTTTCCTTTTAGGTAGCAAGACCAGGATGTAGAAAATAGATGCAAGCTAGGATAACTCTGGAAGGACATACTGATTTATTGGTTTCAAAAGGGATTAAAAACTTGGTTATACTTGAAAAGGGCTGTTAGATTGTTACACTTGGAAGAATGCAGCTTAATGACTCTTGATTCTCTTGTGAGAATCTTTACTGGAAATGCTGCATGAGCAAAATGATCAAACACATCTCAAATCCTTCTGATTTCCCGTGTTGTCAAGCTGGGTTGGTAAACTCTCTCACCATAATCCTGTGTGGTTTCTGAACTGTCTGAGTGGCTTTGCAGCATGGCTAACAGGGCTTTGTCCTGAGGAATCTGCTCTTATGTTCAGTGTCAGCGATGTGTGCGTTTCCATAACCATTGCGTAAAGTGTTCTCTCATCTGGGGGGCCCAGGCTACGACAAAAATACGGGCTACCAATAAACCCACAGTGCATGCATCTGACTCTTCACAGGAAGACTTGCATCTCAGCTACATACAAACCAAGTTTTGAGAAAAAGCTCAGTGATGCTTGTCAAAAAGGAATTTTTTTTTTTTAAGTTTATGTCTGTGCTCTTGCAGATGAAATGACATAGTGATTTCACTAAGGATTAAATGATAACTTTATTTTAAAAGACATTTTTATAACGAGTATTTCAAAAAATTTTCTTGGAACTTGAAACTTCAGTTGAAAACTTTGCAAATGCCTTTGCATAAACCAAACACAGTTTCTGTCTGAAAAAATTATTTTTCTGAAATTTTCTCAACATGCTTTGTTATTTTGTAAGGTTGTCTGACTAATCCAACTGAAATTTTGGGCTTGATTGAGGGTTTACAATACTTTATGAAAGTGTTGTGTGGTTTTTTTTTCCTTGCTTTTAATTATTGCACTGAGGTAAAAATATTGGTTGAATATTTTCCTGTTTGACCAAACTGTGTTGGTTTTGTTTGTTTGTTTGTTTTCTCTCAGATGTAACCCTTTCAAACTTGCCTGTTTGCTCCCGCTGCGCGCTCCTGCCTGTGCCACTGCCAGCTCCCTCCGAGGGCTTGTAGTGAGCACCCCTTGCTGAAATATGACTGTGCTCTGGGTTGTTGCAGATTAACTGGCAGCTGAAATACGGTACTCCTGTGCTTACAAACAGTTGTTTCCTACTTGAGCTGTGTTTTGAAAAAACAGAGTAACACCTTTCACAGCAGACTGTTTACACGGGAGCAGGACAAGGGACACAAGCTGTTAGTGACTGTCCTCATGAGTAATCTGGCAGGCTGTCAAGCAGCCCGAATTGCCACCGGTTGGGAAAATGCAACCAAGAGTCATCTGTTAGAGAATGCGCTCTTAACTGGGCTGTATTGTACACGCAAGATGGGAGACTCCCACCCCTCCCCACCGTCGCTGGGCATCAGGGTTTTAGTGCCTGTTGAGGTTTGGCTTCAGTTGAAAGGCTTTCTTAGTGGTTTTTTGGTTTGCTTGCAAATGAACTGCTAGGTTAATGTTAGTTTTGGCAGACTAAGAGTTAAAAAGCAGCAAAAATAAAACCTGTGTGAAAGCTACTGCTTTCAAATATGGGAATCAAAGCCGTCACAGTCACATTTCTGTTAACAGAAAAATTTGTAATGTGCTAGCTTTGCTCCATGGGAGAACAAATCTGCTGGGTAGTTGTCTGTTGGTTGTCCCTCTTACGGTCAGTGGTACACCTCTGAGAATTGGTAGTCTGTGGGGACGAGAGCGGGGCAGCCTTGCAAGCTGTTGCCTGTTGTTGGAGATGTCAAAGTGCATGGATACTTTTCCAGTGAAATTGTTTTTACACATATTCTTTAATAAAAGATTTCAAACGGTGCGAGGATTCCTCTTTCAGGAATCTGCCGAAGTGACAGCGTTCTGTTCCCTGAACAGCTTTCCCCAGGAATTTGATTATGCTTAGATTTACAGGAGGGACCAGATGTTCTCACTGCTTACACTGACACTCAAAGAAAGGAAAATGAAAGAACCACGTAGAGAAACTGAGTTCAGGCATTCAGTAAAACTCTGAACAATGTCTGCAGTTTTAGTTTAGCTTATTATGTGCTTTCCTATCTCATTTTAGTTTCAAAATAAGCCCTGGGTAGTACATTCTCGTTTTAAAATTTAAGTTGAAAGAACCGAGGACAGGCTCTGCAGGGTTCTGCTGTGCCACAAGAGGGCATTTTTGGTGCCAACTCTGCAACTATTAAGGAATAAATGTATTTTTAAATGTCTCACTTTGGATGAATTCATCTTGAACAAGAGAACTGAAATGATGCATCTTTTCTCCAAGCTCCATAGTTTTATAACTAAGAAAGAACAGTTCGAGATCTTTATTTTCCTAGTTAACATGGAATTGTTGAATGATTTTTGTAATTACATAAAGCCTGAGAATTCAAAGTATAATTGTGTTAGATTCAGAATTTTGTGCCTGGTGAAGTTTATTTAAATGATCTGCCTGGTATTGATTACAAGGAGTTGAGTTGGACATTGAAGAAAATACGATGCTAGAACTGTTTTCCTTTTAGGACCAGTAACTTCAAATAATGTGGTTCATTGTGGAAGATTGTGATCATAAGAACAGTGTATCCCTTTGTTCTGTTTATATGGAGTGCAAGACTACTAAAACTAGAGGAAAGGTACTATAAATATGGCAACATAATGTACTTGCATAAATAATACAAGATATCATCATGCTAACATTTTATAGAGTTTGCATTTTATCACTGAAGATCAGTAGTATTGTAAATGGGAGAAAAAAATGTGCATAGTAAGTTTGACTTGCTGTTCAGTTCAGAGATGCCCACCCTTTGTAGTGGGACGAGCCACAGTTTCTTTCAGTAAGCCCTAGACGACCTATGCCTGTTGTTTCCTCCTTGTGCATGGGGATGTCTGCATGAGATTGCTTCATCGCATGCCTGGGACGTGCGTGTGCCTGTTACCTGTGGGTGCGTATCCTCTTAACAACACGGAGGTGTGCTCCTCTCAGGTGAGAGGATACAATCCTGCACTTCGGTTGTTTATCTTGATTCCCAAACCTGTCATGTGATAAGGGGGCTCTTTACTCATAAAGGAGAGTTGCAGGAGCAGAATGCCAGAAGAGCTTATCCGAGTTGAAATATGTCTGGTTTTGAGCATTCCTCAGGAAATACGGCCACAAGGAACAGCATATAAGCCAGATGAATTGTTCTGGCAGGTTCAGTTTGTTATGCCAGCTCAAATAATCTTCAGGGGCTTTCTGATCTCACTGAACACGAAATGTAATTGTGGTAGAAGTGTGTTTGTTTTTTAAAATGTGGCAATTGAAGCCTTGCGAACCATTGCTAATGCTCTCAGGTTGGTGGGCCAAATGTAGGATGAAGACATTAGCAAATACAAGAAAAACAACATTGAGAATTTGGAAAGTTTAGACAAAAATTCTATCTACAGCAAAATTTCGATAGATTGTTTTAATGTAGTTTTTGCCACACCAAATTCACATTTAAAATAAAAAAATAACTTACTCCTTTAGTAACTGACCCATGTGTTATTAGCTTCAAAGATAATATCAGGTCTCTGTTCATAAAAACTTAAATTATGGAAATACCTTTAGCTTTATTTACTTCAGTCACTTGGCATTTTTTGCTGTTGTGTTAACATTCTAAAATACTCCAGTTCATAAATCAAAATTGTACTGAAATTGTGCCTTTAAAAGTCAGTGGTATGCTCTGCATCAGGAAAACAGACAACTGTGGCTTTGTCATTTGGTTCTGCAGCATCTCTGCATGATTATTCAAAGGATGCTGGAAGCCTCCTGAATACTTTACATAGAGAGGTATGGTGGCATCAATAATTTTTGTACATCAGTTCAATAATGTGAATGCTTATTTTTAATAATGCTATTCAGTTAGATTTGGCGTGGTTCATTATGAAAAAGATTAACTCTTTTGCTGACGTAGTTTTCTATTGGGAATTTTTTTCATTGTGCTGTATATTTTTCCTGAAGTTTGTGTGCCTCTGTGTATGATGTGCCTGTTTTTTGGCTTGCTTGCCAATAATCAGAGTACTTCGTTACTCTCTTTTTGTTTTTTTGTTTTTTTTTTTTTTTTTTAATTTTTTTTATACCTTTAAAAAAAATCTACTTTATCGACTTTTTTAAAAATAAAAAAAAGTCTGTGAAAACACTGTTGTAATGCATGTACTTTGAAAGAGGAAGTAGCAAGCTGAATACATGCTGATAAAAGGGTAACCTTAAGATATTTTTTTTTTTCAAACTGGATTCAGCAGTGTTCCGGTGTCTTCTAACAACTTAATTTCATTTTGAGGCTGTTTAAAGAATTTTAATCTTTTTGCAATGAGAAAGGGCATGTGCTGGTAACTCCTATTGTTTATTTACCCTTAAGGAACTGTGTTTTAGTCATTAGAAAGAGTTTATTAACACTAGGACAGCAATTAAAACCACTTATTTCTATTTTTAAACCTTTTTAGCTTGGTTTTTGCTTAGAAATGCAAAAATAACTAGTTCCAAACTAAAGCTCTTATCTTTTCACAGTGTTAGAGGCAACAATCAAAAATGCAGAAAGCTACTGGAGATTGGGTTTATACATGCTTTTAGAGAGACTCTGTTGAATGAATAAAGGCTAAGTGTTTGCAGTCTTTGGCTAGCCCTTCTTGGATTCTTAAAGCGTGTTCATATAAGAAGTACTGTCATAATTGGCACCAAGTAATTATTGTTTTGAAAGTCTTAATTGAGGCTTGGCTTGGATTACTCATGGAATCTCTTGGGTTTTTTTATTCTATAAATTCTGCTATAAATTGGTGTTAAACTGCAGGGGAAGCTGGTAGAAGTCCAAAGATATACACCTATGCAACAGATGTACTTGCCTGCAGATATGTACATGACTTGGAACTCATACTGCCAATAAAACACTTTTGAAAAACCCTTCTGTTCTAAATCTAGAGTCTGGGAAGTATAACAAGTTGTGCTAGCTGTATTTAAAAACAAACATACCCTCCCTCTTCCCACACATGCACGTGTAGAAATGACAGAACTTAACATTTGCCTCAGCGTAGAACGACAGGACTTGTATCCATATATGTGAGGAAAAAACCATGCTGGATTTGTGGAAAAGATGACGTTCAATGCCTTATCAGAAGTTGTGTTTTGGATGGTAAGGTTTAACAAAGATGCTGCTAGTATAGTAAATATTTCCAATGGAGACCTATCCAACAAATCAAGCAGTAGGTTCCAGGGAAGTTCCACTAAAACTTTGTTGTTGTTTCAAATTGGTAAAGCTCTTGGATAGTACAATAAAGGGCCTGTTGTAGTGTAAAGTATTTGCAGTCAGCCTTATTCAGACAAGACAATGATTGCTTTTGTTTGCATTTGTAATGTAAATGGCACTTTTCAAGTAATGATGTTTAACTTCTGGTGCCTTCAGAATGGCTTTGGAAAATAGTATCTTCAGCTAAGATGATTGCTTGTTGAATAGATTGTTCTTTATAGGCTGGATATTTTTCATGATAGCTTTCTAATTTATAACTTCTTGAGAAAAACACTTGTTTGAAACATTTTAAATCACACCTCATGCTTTTTGTGTTTTTGAACTATTAGAACAGAGAATGATGTGTTTATGTGCTGCCCAAGAAATTTTTACTTTTTGCAGTTCACAACAGGAGAGGGAAAGAATTAGTGGAGGGATGCGTACAGAATGTGAGTGACTGTTGCGTTTAGCAACATATAATATTTGGACATGGGCTTTTCCAAGAAATTGTTAGGAGGTTACTCAGCTGTATACTGGTCTATAAATGAATAAACATTAGTCCCCACTTTACTTCTGTGATTACTGTATTACTTGGTGTGGAAAAAACACAGTAGTGATCAAAACAAACAATATAGCGTTATAGGATATAACTAGAGCATGTCTGCATTGTGGTTTAAAGCCAGGGCCAAATCCTGGGAATGTTAATTTGGGCCATGATGCACATGCTCTTACTTGCAGTGCTTTTGAATATGTCAGGTGCTGCCATTCTATTACAGACAAAGTCCGTTGGTGTAGAGAGTACAGTACCTCACCGTAGGCATCGAACTTTTCTTAGATGCTCTATGTATGACATTCCAGGGTTTTGAAAAGGAGAAAGAAAGGAAGAACAGTTTTATTTAACCTGGAGAAAATAACCATTTGACTGGAACGAAATATCTTTGCATGTGTTCCTTAAATATATGAATGGCTTGCAATTTCTGCACTTAAAGTAATAGAACAAAACCAGAACAATTAATAACACCATATATATCAAAGCTTTGCTTATTTATAAAGTCTCTCTTACAAATATTTAATAAATAAGAGAATAATGAAGTTGTTAAAACCAGTAAGAATTGTTTTTCCTATTACTTAGCACATGTATTTGTTTTTTTCTACTTTATCTCCACGTTATTTATTGTATTTGGCACAAAATGAGGTGTTTGTGCTGTCTATATGCTATCTATATCCACTGTTACGGATGTAGGCAGTTGCATTTACTGGCCTGTTTCCCTCATGGTTATTATGGGAGGGGGAAGCTTGAAATATAACGGATACTGTCTGGATTGGTTAATGAGTATAAACATTTGGTGATGATTCCACTGGTGACCTTGAGAGTACCTTTTTAGAAAATGAAATTTCTTTAGCAGTTAATGTTGAAACTTGTCATCCATTTTGAGGCATTTGTTTAGGCGTTCTGTTTTGAAGCTAAATAATGAAATTAGATGATAGATTGTGTGTTCACAATTTTGAATTGAATTAGAGTTGGGCTTCTGTCAATACGTAGAAAGGTCAAATTTATATAGCTAAACTACTTAAAGTAATAAAATAGTTATTGCTGTTTATTTCTGAAGAATATAATTATATATGTTTCTTAGATAATTAGATCCTACTCTAAAACTTTGTAGAAAGATGATATGTTGGTTTTGTGTATGTGCACTTAATTTTATGTAGAAGACTTAGGTAAACTGTCTTGCCATGGTTTAGATTAGCACACCTTGTGGTAGCAGTGATGTGTATGTTTGTCCTGTCTTACTTCTTTTAATGTCATTATAGTATACTTGTTGCTTTGTGCATGAGGATTTGCTAGGTCTGTGTAATTGTTACAGTAGCTGAGATTTTGTGTGACCATAAATTCAGTTGCATCATGTGAATATAATTAACTCTCATTATGTGTGCCTCATAAGTTCTATTCAGTTATCTGAGTTGTAATCAGCTGAAAAAGTAGTGGAGATACTGTATTCACCAGCCACGCAGAAGAAATGTAGGAATGTGTAAACAGTGGTCTGATTTGTGTTGGGACGTGCTGGACCTCAGTGGTCAGCATCAAGTAGCCCTGCAGGAGAAGACAGCCGAGAATCTAGCAAGGACGGAAAAGGTACCTGTAAGTCAGAACAGTATTGAGCGAGACTATGCATAGAAAGAAACACACAGGAAAATGTTGCAGTGTCAAGGAGCGTAAGATGTTTTATAGCGTTTCTTCCTATTAATTCTGTAGCTATGGATGTGCCCATTGCTCTCCTAACATGACTGCTGAAGTGCTCATCTCTTTAACTAAGAGTTGGTGGTTTGAGAACCTCAATATCTTGCTTGTAACCAAGGTACTGAATTCCAAACTACACATTTGAGATGCCACCACTCTTCCTTCCAGACAGTTCTCCATGCATTGATGTTTTGCAAGAATGTGCGTCATTCATTGTGATAGGTTTTCTACCAAAGTACCCATAAACAGTATTAGCAAATATATATAAAGATAGGAGGCAGAAATTGTGTGCAAAATAGAGGAAGACTTTGAAGAACCAAATGTTTACTTGCACACTAATAAATTAGCGTACTTAGATGATCCGCAGAATGATCATTCAAGGCTTTTTTCTATGTTCTTTAAATCTCATGCCTTGACTTTTTCCAGAAACTGTTTCTGCTCTGTGAGGTAAACCTCCAGTATCCGTCCCTGTCTTTTCCTTAGATAGGAGCTTTTAACAATAGCCTTTCAAGTAAGCCGAGTGTGCTGACGCTCGTGAGAAGTATTCATAAGTGAAATTTTAATGGATGGAAAATGAGGAGTGCTAAATAAGGGGTCACTCAAATGAGTCTGCAGAAAAAGCTAAACATCTTGAAAATTAATGTAGTTACACTGTCATAAAACCTGGGCTTGTTACAGATTAATTTTTGTATGTTACATTCTTGACGTTCGTTTCTCCTGCAGTTAACTTTTTCTCAAGTATGCTAGGGAATATATTAAAACTTTTTATAAATAAAAACTTTATTTTGTTTATTCATTTTTTTATTTTAAAACTTTTTAAAAATTGTTATTCATGCTTGTTATATGTTTGTATGCATATCTCTGTTGGGAAAATAAAGTGAAAGTGGGAGGTATATAGGGTAAGATTTATTTAATCAGGCAGAGTATTTGTTGTTCTCCATTTGTTTCCTGTTTTTTTCCCCCCTCCCTCTCACTACCTTCAGAGCCTTCTTCTCCCCCTCACCCCCAAATGTTTTGATTAATAATGTTTTAAACAATGTCATTCCAAACTAGTTATGTTTAGTCATCTTTTCCTTCAGTGTGGTGATTTTTTTTTTTAACTTTGAAGTTTGAACCAAGTCCTTTAAATATTCTGGGTGACTTTGTTACAGACAGAATCAAATAGTCAAATTATAATTCAGTGTACTCTCTCCATGTGTATTTAGAATTTACACAATGTGTAATGTCTTCCTTGTTTAAATCCTTTCCAAATTGGAGTCCTGCTATACGTGGCTACTGTGCTCCCTGCTGATCTAGCACAAGCTGCAGTCCTGCCTTAGAAAATGGATAAATGCTCCTTGGCTAGACTTTCTTGTAATGCCAATTTAACCGTTTAAATGAGTCTTCAGGTTTGGCATAGGTTAGTTCTAATGGTGTCCACTTCGTTTATGTTCTTGGATATTCCTGACTTAATTTGATCCTGAAGGCTCTGATCTAAAAGTTATTCTCTTCAGTATCTCTGTATTCCTATTTCTATAACCTCTTCCCCGGCACATTTTTGTTTGCAAAATATGCTGCCATAGCACTTCTCGAACAGTATTTAATAAATAAAAAAATACATATACGTATCTATTTAATTTTAAATTTTTTGTACTATACGTGCAAGTTTTGTGGGAGAGAAACTTCCAGGTATTCTGTGAATGTTGCGTAGTTGTATATGTATCAGAATAAATACTGTGTGATTTGAGGGTATTTAACAGTATGCTGATCTTGGCTGAAGAACAATAGCTATTGATTTAATAAATTACTTTGTTATTTAATATTTTAGCTTATAAATATTTTTGGTACAGTCTGAGAATAAACAGAAGACTTGGAAGAATACTTATATACATAAATATATATAATATCTATAAATACAAGTATACATATGTACACATATATATAAAACCAAATAATACAGTTCTATTAAAAAATGTAAACTGAGACAATTAATTCCAAATTTTTTTTTGTCCTATTCATTACTAAGTTTTACATTAGAGACATATTTTTACGCTAGAGTTCATAATTACAGGTGTCTTAAATAATTTAAATGCTTTTTAATTGTACTGCAGTTTGTTTAACATAAGGAGCGAAGTGTTCATGAAGAATTAAGTAGGATCAGTTTTAACCGTGCCTCTTTAATTTTTGAATGTTAGTTCAGTAGAAGAACCGTTTTGGTTCTGCCTTTTAGCATCTTTCATTCCTTATGTAATTTTATTCACTAAGATTGTGTTTTAGGACTGCTTTATATTTTTACAGTGGGTAGATTTTAGAGATGCTTTTACCAAGAATGCTGAAAACATGTTCTTAGTATTCTTACGGGGTTTCTTACCCCATAGAAGGGAAAG
>NW_009610123.1:23240-33698 GCF_000690535.1 Cariama cristata
ATTGTGCTAAGGGTGTCTGGGAGCCGAGTATCCCAATATGACCATGAGATTTCAGCTGCTGAAAAGATAAGTGTGGAAAACAAAATGTCTCTCTTCTGAAAGCTATGCCGTCCGTCAAACCACGCTTAGGTCTTGCGGGGACTCAGTTATTTTGTGATTGCCCAGTTAGAAAGCTCAACCAAATCTATGATGTGATAGGTTCGCTCACGGCTTTTCTTTGTTACTTTAATGCATGTCTTGTGTATTTGTTATGGTCTTGAAGCCATTAGCTAGAAATCATAGACAGATTTACTTTTTGTCCAGCTGTAGATATCTGTAACACAGACGACACCTGAGAAAATCACTTTCAGGTTCATTTATAGGTGGCAGAAGAAAGGCATTTCTAGGGCAACTTCATCTATCTTAAAGTTGACGTCTAAAATGGATCAGATGAATCGTTCCCCCAAATTCCCTGTCTTTCCACTGTGAAATGCGGTGGACTGCAGTGCAATGACTAGCTCAGCTATTGATGCTTGGAGATGTAAGAAGTAAATCCCACACCATATCTTCTGTGGAAACTTACTGTGCAGCTGCTTTCTACCAACTGATTATGCAGCCAGTACCTGGTTGATGGGAGGTCTTTCAGTACAGGACTAGAAAAGTCACTTGCCTCTGTAGCTGTTCTGGGTTAAGAACTTTTCTTAAATGCTTTCAGTAGAGATCCTAAAATTAATACCTACCTGTATTAATTCCTGGGCTTATTGATTTCGGTCCAGAGAGGAGGATGTTCTCCTTGTTAGGCAGTGTTTTCAGCTTTCTACTAGTCTGAGACTGATGGAATAACAAGGATTTATGAAAGAAAACAGTAGTGTTGTCTTTTTTAAAATTCACATTATTATTTCAAAGTGGATAGTTGCTTCTGTGTTGTAACATTTCCAGGGCTTTTCTTATTTAGTTGAGATACTCTCTGGGACTAATCAAAGTTTTGATTCTAAATAGACTCTGAACACAGATTCAGATATCTTGCTGTTTTTCAATGTTCAGTTTGGCTCTAAAATGTATTCTGCCTGGATACAATTAAGCTGTATTGGACAACAAAATCCCTTGTTTTACTTCTCATTTGTGACAATAGCTGTTGTGAGGTTTCAAATTCCAAACAGCTAACAAAATACTGTCAGCAGGAGTGTCTAAGTGAAGGACAAAGGACTAGAGTGATAAAAGTCAGAAAATCTATGAATAAAGCATTAAGAGCAGTACCTATTTTGAAAGTTATATTATTAAAAAAACTCTTCTCAATTTCTTGCTTCACTTTGATAGGTGTCTTTGTTTACCTTTTCCAGGTTATAAAATGTACAGGGAGAAGAATGAAGACTTTTGAAAACAACTGACCTTGGGTAGTTTTGTTTGGTACTGTTTCCCAAGTCCACTTCCCTCAGCCCAGCATAGGCATAAGCATCGTGTATTCTGAGAAGTTTTAAATGGTGCCCTGAAAAGTTTCTTGTTGCTTCTTAAAACTTAGAAGGAATTTCTTTCTTAGGTTACTGTTTTTATTAGGGGGGAATTATGTGCTTGGTTGATGTAGTTGTTGCCACCAGGCAGTAGGCTACTTACCTCCAGTGTGTGGAAGAGTCAAAGGAATTAACATGCGCCTGTTTCTGAGCATTTCTATAGAAACAAAGGACAAGAGAAATAAATTATATGCTTTCACCACTCTAGGTCATTAAAGATCTAATCTGAAGCTTGCTGATTTTGGTGAGTTTTGGATTACTGCAGAGCTGAGTTAGAGGCCAGTTAATTCAACTTCTTCACTTTCATTAGAAGAAAAAGGTGTGAAGTCCTATTCTGATTGCTGTGGATGAGAACACAAATTGACTAGCTAGTAAGTGTCATGAGGGGCTTGATCTAAAGATGATCTATCAATGAAAAGGGTGCTAACCTTTCCACTCTGTCCTTCCTTTGCAGCCCTTTCCTGACCAGTCCTGGTTTAGCAGCCTGATGCTCCAGCTCACTTCTTTAATCTAGCTGGAAAACATCCTGTGGGAGACTGGCCTCAGCTGGGTAGCTTGCCCTTCGCTTTGCTGCATGGCTGCACAAGCACCAGTGCTGGTGTAGGGGAAGCCCTGGGAAAGCAGGAGCTGGGACTGTTCCTTTTAGTGGCAATGGGATCTTAGTTGGACTTAAGCTCTTTAGAAAATTATACATTCAGTGGAACTGCATGACAGATGAGAATTAAGTAGAGCACATCTTAGAGATTTAGACCTCCCAAGAGGCTAGACATTCCTTGAGATTTGACAGTTGTCCTTAAAGAGTTTGGTTTATACACTTCCCATCTGAAGTAATTAATTTCATTTTACTTTCTTTTTTTACATTAACTTTCTTAAATGCATCTTACTTAACCTTTGCTTTTTATGCCGGTCACATCACTGAGCAGAACTAAAATAGCTCCAGTTAAAACAACGTATATTTAAAATTAAATAATTTTACCTGCGAAAGCTTACCTTGGATTTCATGTGAACTTTGGAATGAAGTTACTATGCCAAAAATCCTTTGACAGAGATAGGAAAATTAACAATTTGCTAAACAGCATCCGTGTTTAAGGTTTATTGGAAGAGCATTAAGCTTTTGTTTTAAAAAATGGGCACTTTACAAATGCTTACAGACAATGAATGTCTTGTGGAGTTTTGAATAGAGATATGTATGCTTTTAACATAGTTTAGACTTTAAAGTACCATTTATGGAGTCTGAATATAAGGATACGCAGACACCCAGGCTAGATCTCTGATATGTTCTGATCCATCTTCGTGGTACGTGGACTTTCCTGAGGACATGCGATAGTGCTTGGCACTTATTTTCCTACTCTTTGAGATCGGGAAACGGAGTAAATTTCCATTTCAAGAACTTTGCAAAATACCAAGCCATTGTTTTAGTGCACGGAGAGTTACTTTTGTAAAAAATTGGGTATTTTTGTCCTTTTTTCCAAACAAGGAATACAAAGGAACATTCAAATCTACAGCTGTAGTGGGAGGATGTGGTTTCTGCAGGGACACCACGTACATTCCATCTCATGGAATGCACTTGGTATGACATTTAACAAAATGTGTGGCTTAACAGCTTTGAGAAAGACCAGCTTAATTGTAGATGTAATCAATGGGAGCCCTTCCTGCAAGATAGCATGCCTTTCCTACAGTTCAACAGAAGACATTTGTTGCCAAGGTAGAGAATGGGATTGTGCTGCTGGAGAGTGTTCTCGGAGTATTTGTGGCTTAAACCAAAATATAGGAGGCACGCTTCTGTGTATCCCAGAAAACAGAAGGATTACTTGACCATCTCTAGTTCCTGGTGAGCAAATGGAAGTGATTCATTTGAATAAGAAACATGAATTGTTTGTTGTTCTTCAGATGTTTATGTAGTCATGTTGAAAACTGCAGCTAATCTGCAATCTTGTACTGTCTGCGTTTTATGCTAATATGGTGTTATTTGCAAAGGTCTAGGAAGGAAGCCTGTTATTGGGTTTATTGATCTTTGTGGTATTGACTAGCTGCAAAATAATTTCCATAGATGGCAAAACAAACATATTTCTAACTTGAGGTGGTGAATTTGGATGTTGTCCTACTTCTGTTTCTTAATGATAGCCAACAAAGAGCATAGGAATTGTGAGCTGGTTTTTTGTGTTTTGTTTTGTCATTTGGTGGTGGTTGTTTTATAACAAACCTTATCAAAATATTTGTTAAGCCCTAAGCCTTGTGTTTGACAAAGTGTGTCTATTTTTCTGGTTTTGGGAGGGGACAGTTGGTAACAGTAACTTATCTCCAGAAACTACTTGAGTAGAATGTGGTGGTGATTATGGCACGTAATGAGTGAGGGAGAATTACAAATTTAAGCTCCAGTGTATCAGTTGTGAGGATTTCTAAGTAATAGAATACTGTCTAGTGTAAAGGTAAAAAGTTTTTATAGAACTGATGGATTTCCTAAAGATCTGTCCGTCATGCAGTCTATTCTCTGCATTTCTTCCTC
Organism: Cariama cristata; assembly: GCF_000690535.1. Taxonomy (NCBI): domain Eukaryota; kingdom Metazoa; phylum Chordata; class Aves; order Cariamiformes; family Cariamidae; genus Cariama; species Cariama cristata. Next base: position 27,234 of record NW_009610123.1, read on the forward strand.
ACTGGAAATATCAGATTGTAATTAATGCAAGATGACAATTATTTTACGTGTCTCTGTTTTGATGAGGGCCTAGAATTTTTGTTATTACAAAAATAGTTCAGAAAGAATTTAATAAAATTACAGAAGCTAACAAGATAATCAAATTTAGACAAAAATCTGTCTTCAAAAATGGCAGTCAGGAAGAGTATAAAAATTGATGTTTAAAAGTATGTTTTAAAGAATACAGGTTTGAGCCAAGAAGATTTCGTGATGAATCTCTAGAATACAATGGTGTATGGTTATATCTAGGATTCATGAGTATTCCTGAGACACTGGGAGAACAGCAATCCTGAAATAGAATGTAATTAAAAGAGTTCTTATCCAAGCCTGTTTTAGAGGAACATCATTTATTTTAGAGGTAGAAATAACTTATAAATTGTAATACTTCAAAGAGCTCAATGTTTGTACCTCTCTCAGATAGGCAATGAGCATCAATAGCGTAATTCTACTTTTGCATTTCTGTCCTTGTTAAAGCTTCATCTTTATTCCAAATGGGAACACTCAGCTTCTTGAAAATAATGAAGCGTGCTAGTCTTCTGGAGAATGTAGCCGAAGTACCAAAGGAGCTCTCTGTGTGAGGAGGGTCTTTTTGGACACCACAGAAGCCAAACCTTGTTGAAACTGATTTTTGTCAGACCTGTTTCCAGGTGATAGGGACAAGGAACTTCTAGTCAGCAGAGTATGTTAAGGCTTCCATAATTGTTTTTGTCAGCCTGTGCTTTTCTGCAAGAGCATGTCAGTCCTTATTAGTGAACCAGCTTATTTTGATGTGCTAGTTCGTGGTTCTGAGACAAGGGCTATCTGTTGCTTTCCCCTGCTTTCCCGGTACTGCTTGTTCTAGAAAACTTAAAGATGTCTAGTAATCTCTTGGTGTAGATTCTGTCTTTTGTTGGTTGTTTTCTGCGTTTCCCTGTTGTAATGTAGTGGAGAGGTCAAGATCTAGAATGAAAATTTTGTAATAAATAAATTGTGTTCAACTTCTTCACTTAGGACCCTTAGGTCCCTTTGTACAAAGCTGTTTTCTAGCCAGTTGGCTTCCAGCCTTTACTGCTGTATGGGCTTATTCTGTCCCAGGTGCATGAGCCTGCATCTGTCTTTGTTGAATGTCATGAGGTTTCTGTCAGCGTATTTCTCCAGCCTGTCAAACCCTCCAAATGGCAGCTCTGCCCTCCCGTCTACTGTTGTTTAAAACTGTCTTTTGTAGTAAATTTAGAAGGTTTATTAAGCATGGCTTTTGGTCGACTTTTGCATTGGTTTCCTCTTTAGTTCTTGTTGTGAAGAATGGCTGTAAGGAAGTATGGTAAATCTGCAGCCTTAAAGACAAGCCTGAATTTTAGCATCTTATTGTACCAGTGCACAAAGTGCTCATCTGTTCTGTCTCAGTTTGCTTTTATAATATCATGCAAGTATGGAGCTTTGTAAATTTGACAAATAGATGAGTGCTTGGCGTGTAGGATTTTTCTGTGTGTAAGCGTTCAAAGAATGGTAGAGAGCTCTAAGAGAGTTGTTTGTTGAAATCTTCTTTGTTTGTTGTGCTTTTCTGTGAATGAGCTAAAATATTTGTAAGTAAATATTTAAGCTTTCAAAAAACTGTTTTTGTTTCAATCGAACAACTGTTACTGAAGAACTCCATTACTGTCAGTGATGCTATAGCAAAACTTCAAGCCATGTTACAGTCAAGTTAGAAATGCCGGTGCAGGCGTCTGTGATTGTCTTGCTCTAATTCTTCTTCAAGACTTTACTGTGCTTGGCTCAACTGGTTAGTTTTACATGTGTGCATTTTGATCTTCATTGTGAAGGACTACGACAGCTTGGTGAGAAAATCACCAAATAGCCTTTGCTTGTTCCTGAAATTTGCTTGAATGGAAGTTTTTGCACTGCTTATGTCTACCGTTTAGATGGCTTGCTTACTTTTAAGAGCATATATAGTAAACGGAACTAGGGGATAGATGGGGCAGTTGAGGAACAGTGAAGCCAAAGAATTGCACTTGTTCTTATTTTATTTAAATTAATTTTCAGCTACAGTCTCTACAAGGTCAAATTTTGAATTTTTGTTAGGGGGGAAGGTGGAAGAACACACAAAGGAAATGGTTAGATTTTAAGAGTTATGAAAATCTTCTGACTAAAATGCGAAAAATGAGGATTTTAAAAATACTATATTTGTGGACCTTATTATAATTTATCTGTGGAGTACAGTAGAACGCCTAGAATTTATACTACTTATGTAGAATTGCTTAATGATTTCTGGATTTACTGCGCTCTTACTGTTTATTTATACCCATATATTTATATCTGTTTCCTGAGCCTCTTCAGGGCCTATTTTTTCTCTCTTAAACTATGAATATTAGGAACATCTTTATAAGATGAAAGCAGGCATTCTTAAGTCATTATGTGATGCCAGGAGCCGGTGTCTTAATAAAGATGCTGAATATCACGTCTGTTTGCAAATGGCAGCTCTTAACTGCCTGCCAAAACCTTTTAGTTGGATTAAAGGCAGGGTTGACCCAAAATATCGGAAAAATGTATCTCCGTGACTAATGCTGCTATCTTGCTGAAGTGCTAATGAGTACCTCTTAGCCAAATATATTCTAGTGTGATTGTTCTTGTCAGCTGTTCTAAGGCCAAGTCTGGTACTTATGTTGGTTAAAAATATATTAATGTTTCATTTAACATAATATTTATTTCTAGCATAGGTAAGAGCTTAGCGAATCTGTCCTCTTTTCCCCCGGCTGTTGACAAATGCGCACACAAGAAAACCCGTGCATGTCGAAGATTGTGCTTAGGTGCTTTGGGGCTTGAAGGAGCTGTATAAGGACTACTCTCTACCATCCAAGTGTAGCATTCACAAGCCTGCACCATCCTCCCTGATCAGCCAGGAGAGGTGATTCTTCATTGTGAGAACAATTAAACATTGGAGTAGATTGCCTAGAGAAAGAATGGGATCTCCCTCTCTAGAAGTATTCAAGACTCAGTTTGGATGACCCTGGATCATCTAATTTAAGACCTTGCTTTCAGCAGAAGGTTGGACTGGATGATTGCCTGAAACCCCTTCCAGTCTAGGCTTTTCAATCTCTCTGTGATTCTTCACGGGGAAAGGGTAAGGCTTATACGCCAAAGTCTTCCTCAGATTAGTTGGGGCAAGATTTTGGGTATTGCTAGTTGTCCTTTTATGGATGAAGCAGGGATTTCCTCCTTTGTTTAGGTTTAGTTTGATCGTTTGAAGCTTCTAATATCCTTCTGTCAGCAGATCAGGCATCCTGGCTGTATGGGTTGAACTGCAACAAAACGGGGTTGATACTTTTGGGATAATCTAATGATTCCAGAGGAAGCTGAGATTCCTGACATTCTGGACTTAGGATCATATCAGAAGAAGGTATATTCTTAATGAAATTATGAATTATAGTTGAGGCCCTACTTTGCCAGCAAGAAGAAAATACTTAACTTCTGATGTCATTCATCTGGTTGGAGGGGAGGAGATTCCAGTACTATTGGTGGAGACAGGAATTCAGGTCAGATTCCTTTGCTGGACTAAAGTGACCCCAGAGGGAACATGATTAGCACTTGGTGAGTTTTTACTAGATAACCCCAGATATGTTAATTAAAAAAGAAAAGTTATTTCCTAGCCGAGGAAGACATTGTTGTTTGTCTGAGACATCTAACTGGACAGATGTTGAACTCGCTTGATCCAAGAAACATGCATTGGCCAATTAGGGCTTTGTGTGTAAGTAGACTGTTGTGGACATAAAGTAATTGTTTTCAGAATCTAAGCAGTTTTAAAGTATTACATAATGTAGTGCCTTCATGACATGGGAAAACTATATTTTTTTCAGCAAACTAAAACAGGACTTGAAGTTTTAAGAATTTGCTGACCTCTGCTCTACAGTAATACTTGTTAGCTCTCACTTACTGCTTATTTAAAGGGCAGTTTAAGAAAAAATGAAAAAAAAAAAGAGTTAAATCTTAGTTTCCATAGTAGCTTAGTATGGTAAAGTCGTAACAGATTATCTTCTAGTATGCTACAGATCAAAGACTTCTTTTGAATATTCTTGAATCAGAAGTTTTGAAGTTCACAAGTAGGTGTTTGCACAGTTGGAGAAGCTTCATGGCTTCAGAGATATAGTAGAATTCAAAATATTTATTGATGTTTACAAACAGCCATGAATTCTTTGCATGAGCAGTGTTATGAAATACTAGTAAATACATGAATTAACTTCTGTTTCTAATTTTTGCAGACAATAGGCTGGTGTTTGCAAGCAGGTATTGACTCGATCATATTTTCTAATTTACACAGTATCATTTAAATTATCTCATGGACTGATCAATCTGCATCTGTGGTTTTTTTTTTTTAATGTTGGTTTGTTTCAGGTATTTTTCTTCCTTTTTTCTCTACGTACCAGATTGTGTCAGAAATAACAAAATTTTGGGAACTCTGTTTTAAGTTCTGACTTGTATTAACTAGTGGCAATCTGGTATCTCTTTGTCTCCTGCCATTGCTGTTGCTTGTTGAAGGCAACTTTCCCTTCTCTGATGTTTGTGTTACTGGTTGATTTGTTTGTTTTTAAACAGAGCAGTCCTACACCCTACAAAATAAAGGGTTGAATAAGCTTCATGTTAATGCATGTCCACGCTGTGCAGCGGATTGAACACAAGGGCCAGCTCATATACCTGTGTAGCACAAGGCAAGTCGGAGGCATTAGTTTTCAGCCAAAAGCAGTATGCTCATGTCTGCGTGATGATGCGCCTGGGCTATCAGATGTCTCATAGTGTTCTGTCTTCAGTCAGTCTGGTTCAGACAGTAGCTTGGCTTGCTTTAGCTCAAGTTTCTCTGCCTTGTACTACGTTTTACAGAGTAGATGTGCCCTAGCTTGTTGCAAATGACAGAGTACTTGATGTGTCCTGATCTGTTTCCCAGATACAGAAAGTCCTTTTTACATGCACCTATTTGATGTTTTCTAAATCAGGATTGTCTAGAATGGTGCATGATATTCCTGATAAAGTCTTACTGAAACACTTACAGTTAAAGACTGCTTAAAACGTTGCCTTGTCTCCTCTGGAAATACCTGTCGTGATGTATTCTGGCATTGAATTTTGTCTTTTTCAGTGCTGTATTACAATGGTGGCTTATGCTAGGGTACCTCCCACTTACTGATCAGTTTACTGTCAGACATACATTATGCATTATCTCTGCATTTCTGTACTTTCAGTTTTTTTTGGATCTAATTTTGAATGTTCTATTTCCCTTGCTTTTTAAAACTTCAATTTTTTTTTTACTTAAACTTGTGTTTGACTAATTATCTTGTACATATGAAACCTTTTGTCTGATAATTGAAAAAAAAATTCTTCATGCTGTATTTATTGCACAGTTACATCTCTTTAAAAAACGAGTGTTTTCTGCTAGTTTCTAACAATGAGAGACAAGACTAGAGGAACAAACAATTTAAGAGTGAAAGTTTGTCTTTCCAAATACACCTTTTATCTTCTTTTAATTGACAGGCTGTCATGCAATTCCTCTTGCTTCTTTTAAATTGGTTGTAGGCTCTTTTGTCACAATATGGCCATGAATATTTCATTATATGTTTGAAGACGTGCCTTGCTGAAAATGGTAGGAGTTGTGGTTTCTAATTACATCTGGGTAGTTCTTTCACATAACTCAATTGACCTCATCATGTTTCTTGAATTAAAATAACATTACTTAAAGGAACAAAAAGCTGTAAATTCATATAGGACTCCTATTACTACATCGTTGTTGTTATATAATAATACATACAAATGTACATACCAGCAGCAGAGTCTTGATTTTAGGCTGTGATTTTTATACCTAGTAACTTTTTTTTTAGGTGGGGAACTTGGCTTTTCGCTCTGCTTGATCTATTCTCTTTATTACTACTGGTAGTAATCCCCTTCTGAAGCTCCAGCTGTTCCCAGTCTTTGTTGCTCGTTTGAAAAATCCTGTTAGCAGAGGAAATGTGGTAAAGCTCTGCTTCTGTCTTGGCCAGAATTGGTCTACTTGTAAGGGTGTATGGAGAAGAAAATGGGAGCTTTCTGGTAGAACAATAATTCTGTTAGAAACCATGAATGTTTGGGAGATAGGCTTTCATTATAAAGCTGCTTTTTCTTTGATGTGGTGTATGTTTGCTATGCAGTGAGTGTATTGCTTAAAAACAAAGATGCTGCTGGTTTGTTTGAATTGTCTTATTGTAACCCCTCAAATTAACATATGCTCAGTCTTTTCAGTCAGTGTAATCTGAGTCTGATTTGCGAAAATTGGTGTTAACCGCCCTCCTTACCATGGTGGAGATAAAACTGCCAAGACATGAAGAGATAGTTAAGGAAAAGCTTAACTACAGCCAAAAAACCTTCACTGCTGCTTCTGGCTGTTCCATCTGTGTGGAAGGATGTTTGCTTGCTCTGTCCCGGAATGGCAAG
>NW_009610123.1:33729-39362 GCF_000690535.1 Cariama cristata
TGAACTGCCAAGTTGTACAGACTGTGGTATTGCAACATGTGCTGCCAGTTAAACTTCTAGAAAGAATGCATCCATTCTGTGTTTCATGGGTTAGAAACGCATTTCATTTGTGTTTCTTCTAGCTTGTATTTTATCTAAAACAGACTTTTTTTTTTTAATAATCATTTTCCTTTCCTTTTGAACGTTTGTTCTTTCAGTCTTTATTAACATCTAGAAATAGGGTGAGTAGCAGTTTATCTTCAGTGTGATGGAGTCTCAAGATTGCTTCCTTTAAGCAGTTGACGATTGATCAGAGATGGTGTAAAACTACAAATTGGTTAGGTTTTTGGGTATATTTAAGCATGGCTAGTCAGTAATATGAAGATGAAATAAATAAAGATGCACTTCTGATGTTTAAACTCCGTGTAGGTGTTCTAAGAGAGAAACAAGTGGGGGCTTAGTGCAGTTTTAAAGGCTGTAGCCAGACATGAAACTTTCAACTGAGCAAGAGATTGAGGTGGTCACTCGTTCTTACTTGTCTCTCTTTTCTCCTCCAGGAGCTTAACTGTCCCTTTGGATCAGCCAGCATAACTGTGTGTATTGTCTCTTCCTAACCTCGTGTCTCAGTGATCTGGGTTACTTCATACCCTACTGCATGGTTTAAAAAAAAATAGGATTATTTTGATAGAACTGGGTTAAGGAGCAACTACTTGTACAGTTACAGTGGCTGATCTGAGGGGAACATTGACGGACCTTTCAAAGTGTGAGGTGATAAGCTTTTGGAGATAGTAGCTTCAGCAGTGCCTTGCTTGCAATGTCGTCTGAAAAGAGTGAATTGCAGTAGTAATAGCCTTTAAACAAAGTCTTTCCAAGCATGGTGATCTTTTTAATCTCAAACCTGTTCTTAATCAACACAGACTTAATTGCTATAATTTATTTATAAGCTGAAATTATGCAGATTTTGAACTGAATGAATTTCATCCTTATAAAAGTATACAACTGGCTATAAATCTTTGTAATTTACATACTGTGGAAGGTCAGTAAGATAAAATGCAAGATTTTCAGAATCCTTCTGGCTGGTTTTGAAATTACGGTTACTCCCAAGAAAATAATGGGGTTTTTGAAGTCATGGTATTGTCCCCTTTGTAATGCAGAAACATGAAGAGCAAGCAGAACTTGATGGAAGATCATTCTTCAGAAGAACTTCATAGATCTTGACTGAAGTCTAGTGATTCATGCAAATGTATAGATTGTGCAGTTGTTACAGACTTTTCAGAACAGAATATACAAATAATACAAAATCTAATGGAGCGTAGGGGGTAGATGCATAAAATTATATATCACTTGTCAAAATACTCTGCACGGTAGTACCTCTTCTTTCTTGATAAATTATATGTGTGTTGTAGAATAATGCTCCTATGGAATTCCAAGGATTAAATAAGAAGACTGTAAAGCAGAGTAGAAATATCAATGAGAAGAGGGAGAAAATTAAAAATAATGAACACTATTTCTAGAGCAGTTGAGATCTCACTGTTTTGTATGAGAAGGAGTGTGTATTATCATTTAACACTTCATCAGAATGGTTTATGCTGCCATCATGAGGAAATTTTATTACAAGTAGCTGCTTCTACACTGTGGTACTTGTTCATTATTTAAACAATTCCAAGTTCAGACTGTTGAAGCTTTTTTTAAATTTCCTTGAGTATACCTACAGAATTAATAGCATATTTTTGATAATTAAATTAGGTAAAAACAAACAAACAACAAACCAAAAAACTTTAAAAATCTTTTAGGCACAAGCATTTGGAAATAAGGTGAAGTGTAAAAGTGCATCTGTGTAGGTCTGGTGTTCAAGTTTCTGCACTTTTGATGATCTTTATTTTTTTTAAAGAAATCCAGCAAAGCCTGCAGTATGCTTACCTTCTGACATTTTGAATTAAAAACGACAGAACATCTTCTGTAGTCTTCTAGGTCCTTATTATGCTGGTTTTAGCCTTCAATGCAGAAGGAAAAATCTTCTAGAATGACACACGATTTATGACGTGAAGTTTACCATGTATGTTTAGGCTGAACGAAGGCTTGGGAGGTTCTGTAATGGAATTGCAGTGCTTTTCTCTATCTTAGATAGCAAAATTGATCTGTTGGAACACAAGTAAACTGGGAATGGCGTTGATGTTTTAGGATGTTAAATCAGGAATAAATCAGAATTTCAAGTATCGTGTAGAGTCTTAGAGGGTAGTAGTTTCACACAGTCTCTGGTATTCCAGCTGTAACTTCTTTACAGTACCAAACATGTCATGCATGAGGGGAAACGTTTTTTTTTGGTTTAGATAAATCCATTGGAGGGGTTTTTGTGTCTTTAAATACTTCTAGAGCCATTATAATTTTAATTCAAGCTTCTTACAAAATTACTTTTCCTGTGCCAAAAGCTTAAACCTTGTGAAAGCTGTTCACAAAGCTTCATGTAGCTTCAAAGTATTTCTCTATGCAGAAAGGCTATTTAGCATATCGATACTTCCCTGGGTCTGTTCCATTTTAGATAACATACCAAAACTGGAAAACAGGTCCACAAATAGTCACAGGAATCTTATGTGTAATCTTGATCTCTTTAAAGGACATAAGTAACACAGATCCTATAGTTGAAGATTCGCATCTATGAATTTATTGCAGTAACCCTTTGGAAATTTGAAAATTGTACCTTATTTAAACTATTCCCTTGTCGAATTTAAAATTAGCATGTAAAAACTTGTGTACTTCTTGGTAATGAGACAGTTCTGATTTTTGAAGAATGGTAAAGATATGAAACTTAGCATTTTCTACAAAGCTAAAATAAAACTTGAAACAGGTTGAGAAGAAATACTTCTATTAGGAATGGCCAAGATTTCTTAGTTTTGTATAAAAAAAAATTTCTGGTTTGCGAATGCCTGAATATGATAAGAAGATTTCATGTAATAGGCAGTTCCTAAATTTGGAAGGTGTCAGGGACAGAAGCAGTAGCTGAAGTATTGGGGAGATCACAAGGAGTCTTGGAAAAGGGAGCAGGAAAAAAGAAAACAGTGAGTCACCGGCATGGTGGAGTTGTGATAGGGAGAACTGGGAGAATCTGGGAAGAGAAGTGGTTGCTTAAATAACCAAAATAAGTGGAGAGAGCAATCTAAAAAACATTACTTAGCAGATGTGTTGATTAAAAATTTCTGTAAGCAAAACCACTCCTTGCAGCCAGGGGTTGTAAGAATTGGTTTTGCGGGTAGCTCAATGGGGAGAAGGCATTTACAGCCAATTCTGAAAAGTGATCAGAAGGACAGGACGCCGGGAGTTCAGCAATTACCTGTAGCACTGCAGGGAGAAATCCATCCTCTGCTGTCCCGTGTCATTTGTGGGAATGAACAATGTGGGAACTGGTGTCAGGTTATGTGAGTAATTACTGTTACGTTTGTATAAAGTTGAGGAGTGAAAGCTTGTTGGTACCTTGCAGCTGAAATAGAACCACTTCTTTCTGAGGTTGCTCTAAACCTTGAATGTGCTCGTTTCTGGCTTGAATGTACCCCTAGGAAGTACTGTCTGCAACAACGTTTGCTGGTGTAACTTTATGTAAATATTATTTCCAGTCAAAAATAAGCTACTGATGACTAATTAATATTATGATTCCAGCTTAAAATATTTTGTAGGAAACAGAGATCAGTGTTATTTTTTTAAAGCTTTGTGAGCACCTGCAATTAAGCGTAAAGTAATAAAAACCAAATGTTGAGTTAGAATGGATTGTCACTTACTCTCTCGATCTTGTCTTCTGGTGGGTTTTAATGGAGGTACTTGTATAGCATTTACTCCTAGAACCACTTCTTTGGATGTATTTTTGTATCTCGTTTATAAGGTAAATAAGGAGCAATGGGAACATTTCCAAACTTTGAAGTTTTTGATCCTGTGGTGATGTGTAAAATAAAAGCTTAGGAAAAAAGTTTGATTTCTCATACATATGTTTGGTGAACTGGAAAAGAAATAGAAGGCTGGTGGCTTCACAGATTTTTATTTTACTTATTTTTAAAATTATCTCCCTTAATAAAAAGACCATGGTAGTTTTGACTTTTACTGTTTGCGTTGCATTTTATTTCAGTCAAAACATTTTTATTTTTAAATGAATACTATATAGCTGTAGTAAATACAGCTGATATATGCTTAAGCTATAAAGACGGACCTGTTCTGATGTTGTGTCATGCCTTGCGCATTGCTCTTTTGAGCACAGCCAGAATACAAATACAGATAACAGCGAAGATCACGAGAGCCGCAAGAAGCATTTCAATGACGAGAGTAAAGTCATAGCAACTTCATGGTAGATAACACCCCCTTCAGCCCCCTTCTCCTCCCAAATACGGAAAGAATTTCAGTCGTGTAGTTGTAAATGATAGTATTTTCACAAAGGCTTCTCTGTGTATCTGCAGCATAGCGAAGTTAATATAAAATACATCTTCTGTGCTTTGATATAACTGACAGAGAATGTGTTAAGTCTCTCAAAGACTGTGGGTTGCCTAATACATAGTTTCAAATGAGCAACTTTTTAGAGAAAATAAGGCGAACACTTCTCTTGCAACTAGGTTTGTTAGGAAGAGCTTTAAGGCAAATCTAGTAGAAACAGTGTGACCTACTTAAATTAGCATAACATGTTAGATAATTTTTTTAACATAGCATGTTGTTGAGACAAAATTTAGTTACCAAGAGCACTTACAGTGACTTTTCCGATTGGTTTGTGTGGAAGTTTGTTAAATAAAAGTTTTAAACTTACTGAAGCAATTCGAACAGAAGTCATTTTGTGATAGGCAATATTTTGAAGGCAGTTTTAAAATAAAGCATCATAATTCATGATAATTTAGTTACTTTGAAGTAGGAGTCATGGAACATGTCAAGGTTCTTTTAATAAATTTAATATCTCATGAAACTGCAGAGATTTTTGAATTCATACCTCTGAGGAGAAATTTATGGATTTAATCCACCCATTCCAAAAGTGCTCCAATTTTATTCGAACTTCCATTAAAATCGTGCTTGCAATAACTGTTTCTGCTTTGCTTCGAGTAATTAATCTGAGGAGGGATATTTTCTTGAAAGATTGTATTTAATTTGGCTTTATATAACAAGATGATTGACTTGTTCTAGATGGGAGGAAACCCAGAAGGTGATTGTCTGCAAACGTAACTATGCAAAGCTGCTGTCATCTCAGCCACAGAAGTTGTGTGGCCAAGGACTAACATTAAGAGCTAATTAAAAGAATGCATCATTTAAATATCAGTTTCCTGTTTTTAGGAATTATCTGGGATATAATATCATGATTATAACTTCTGGATATTTGGTATTTACATTTATTGCCTTTATCTTGAAACATATGAAAGAATGGTTGCACTAAGTGGATGTGGTCATACTAGGGCATCTCCAGGAGCGAGTGGTTTTAACATCAGTGTAAAATCAACTAACATTAAATGTTCAAACTTATATCAGGTACATGAAACGAGCTAATTATGGTTTGTTTCTCCTAAGCCAGTCTGAAGCACTGAAACCAATTTAGAGACCAGTTTTAGTCCTTTTTCTGTGTGTGGATGACCTGTTGGGAGGAAATGATGCAGAGGAGGTAGGCGGTATTCTGCTCTAGTCTTCTTCCCTCCCCTTCC
>NW_009610123.1:39393-86746 GCF_000690535.1 Cariama cristata
CCTAGGCATAAAGAGAGGAGTGAAGGCGTTAATGATTTTTTTTTTTTTAGCAAATGGGGAGAGGGCAAGCATGGTCCTTTCTAATGACTGTACTTCACTTTGGAATGCTTATGAATGCTTCAGGCTTAGTCATGAGAACGGTTATCGACTGACTCAAGCTGACGGTCTGGTTTGTAAACAGTGCTATGAAAAAGTATTATCTCAGGTATGTATCAGTGTTCAGTCCTTACAAAAAGATTGTTCATTTGAAATCCTGTATTTTTTCCTGTATTTCATGTATTAAATGCCTGAGACAATATAAGGATTTTGTACTGATCTCTTGCTAACCCTTTAGAGTTTTCCATCCTGTAACTTTAAAAGTGCAGTGTTTATTTAGTGCCATGTTTTTCATAGTTTGCTTTGTGATTAGAATACTTGCCTGAAAGTTGAATACTGTTATCTTAAATAATTAAGGTAGAGAATGTTGGATATTCCTGGCGCCTACTGTGAACGCTGGCTTTCTCTCAGTACTTACATTACACGTTTGTGAAAGATCCTGCTGAGAAGGGTAGGATTGTTTCTTGGTCATTGTGGACTTTGCCTTCAAATTGATGATTAATTCTTATCAAAGAGAATAAATATTTACATTATTTCAAAGGTGTTTAAACAGATTTTATTACGAGGGATGAAGAGTGGAAGTATTTGTAATGCCTTCTGAAGTAATGAAATTGCTCTAGCAATCAAAAGCTCAGTTGCAAATGAAATCATGCCTTCTCTTAGCTATTTCTTATAATGACATCTCATAGGTTTTATTGTCCAGGCTTGAGTCTATATCTTTTGCATTTTTATCCTTGCTCTTTGGTAGAGGAAAAAAGAAAAGCCCTTCTCTTTTGGCAAAGCACATAAGGTTAGTCAGGTGTTGTAAACATTAATCATTTCACAGGCTTCAGAAGATTAGTAAAAATGTAATTAGTGATTTTTATTTGTGTGTCTAAGCCAGTGTACGTTTTAAGAGGTGTCCTGTTTGTCTGCTGTGCTTTGCGTGGAAATGCATCCCATGCCCTTGAAAAGCATGTGGCCCCTGTTACCTTCCATACTGCCATTTCTGGTGCTTTTAGGTATTTAATTTTTTTGTGCTTCCATAAATCTCGTTGTTCTTTTAGAATTCTGTGCACTCCATGCAGTTCTTAACAGCGTGACTGTGATTCAAATCTGTGTTGTATATGGTATCATTTCATGGTTAAGTTTAATTTCTTCCATTTCAAGATTATGTATGATAATGGAAATCATAAGCATGTAACAGAATATAAAGGATTTCTTAGCATTATTTTTTTCTGAGATGGAAGTGACATACCAAAGAACGTGCCAAAAATAAATAAGTTCTTACACTGACACAGAATGAAGAGTTTAAATGATTGACTGTTTAAAAAGACTAGTATGAAATACTTGTATTTCAAAGAATAGTTAGATTTATCTCCACTTTAGTTTGTAGTGCTGAATTACCATTTAGTGGCACATGAATTGACCTAGCAAATGAAAAAGTTTTGCTATGTAAATTAAATTTCTTAGGGGCAGTGAACAAATACAACTATAATAAAAAGTGCCATCTGTCTAATTAAGCAAATTAAATATTTCTTCAGGGAGGCTGGGATGACATAAACTTGATTAAAATGATGTATACAATGTGTTTGTCTTTTAACTAAAAAACGCTCATCCTGCTTTTGGTAGTCCAGGTGTGGCTGTGGGGACAAATAAATAGAATTCAGTAGATGTAATCCAAGAACTGATGGATACATTGTTTCTTTTTTTAATGCTCTGATTATAATACATTAAGATGATCGTTATAAACAAACAATCTTGAACTGACTTAAGTACAGAGTTCTCAAAATATTTTGTGTAGTTTTAGAGATGAATTTGTTATCTTTCCTGTGTCTGAACTTTTTTTTTTTCCATCCTGGTAATGACCTTCAACTGGTTTTAATATGCTGGAGTCAATACTAAAAATATTTTATCAAGAATATTTCAGATTACTTGTAACAGTGATATTAACTGAATGCCAGCCAGCTCTTATTTAGGAAATGCCAGCCTTAATTAGGAAAGCTTATTTTGGAAGTGGTTTCGTTTATCACCCTGACCTCAGGAGTTTGTACACCCTAAGGTTTCTTTTCCCTCTTGCTCTTTTGAGGCACATTGAATTATCCAAATTGCCAACTTTAAAGTGAAATGATAGTGTTTCATTTGTCTCTAGTTGTAATGCTTTTCTGTGATCTGGTACGTGATTTGCACAATTGACAAGGCGTTGTAGTTACAGTTTATTTGCCAGTAAGAATTTTGAATAGGTTATTCTTATAGATAAGAATTTATCAGGTCTGTTAACATAACATATGTCTGAGTTAAAAAGGACACTGTATGACAGTCCTCTTACATAGAAGACTGTCTGATTTATCCAGAAGATCAAAAATAGCCTCAGCCTTCCTTATTTGTAATCCTACAAGATGTATATTATATACTTTGAAGCTTCATCAAGAGCCAGCAAGCTCAAGTTGGATGCTATAAAGTAGGCATGTGTTTAGTTTGTATTAATGAGTTGTGTCTGTTGGAGAGAAAAACCTGCTATGTTCTGGTAGCTCAAGTAAATTAAGATTCATTTGGGTCACGATAGAGAGAAACCTGCCTTCTAAATTCAAAGTAATTTTAGAAGTTGCTTATAATATCAGCATTCTGGGTTCTGCATATGTTTGTAGTCACTGTTTTATTAAATCACTTTAGTCCGATTTACATGTGTCCATACTCTGTGAAATACTAGATTTCCTGTTTGTTTTTAGCAAAAGTTTATTCCTTTAAAGTTTATTTGGCTGACTCAGGTTGTGGTTTTGTGTTGTTTGTTTTTTTGTTTTTGTTTTTTTGTTTTGTTTTGTTTTTTTTTTTACATTGTTAACTCAGCAGGCTCAAACAGTCATTTTGGTTAGTTTTCTGTTCAGTATTTTCATGTTACTTGGCAGTAAATTTTGTCTCTATCCAGTATAATTCATTTTTAAGTAGGATAAAGTAGCTTAATCCTATTTCAGGCTCTGCATATTTTTTGTATATAATAATGTAATGTCTTCATGAATGTTTTTTTCCTGTTGTTTAGAAGAGTTATTTCAGATTTAAGAGTATGGAATTATTTCATACAGCAAGAGGATATAATTTGATGCTCTCATTTTCTTTGAACTGAAATGTGGAATTGCTGCTGATTCTACACCACACAAGATTTATACTCTTGTGTTTACAAATGCAGTAAGCAGAAAATGCAATGATCGCTCCCAAATGGTTTTTGAAGATAGTCAATACCTGATACAGACCTTAAAAATCTTTGCTCTGTAGAACTGTTTGGAAAAGTCTTGTATAGATAGGTCAAACTGCAGAACTAGGTGGGATTCTGGTTTGGTTTAGGCTTCTTTAGTTTTTAGAGGTTTTGGGGGTTTTTGATTTGTTTTGGAATTCTGTCCTCTTTCTGGCCAGTGATGATGCTGGCATGGCTTCACAGCCTTGCAGCTCTGATGGCACTGGGCTTCAGGTGTGTGAATCCCACAGCCTTTCTCCACCAGGCTGATATACTCAACCTGAGCTTCCCCAGTGTGTTGCAGATGGCAGCTCTCATGATTGTATACTCTGTAAAGCTGGGGGTCCTTTAGCTGCCTCCTTCCAAAGGCAGTGTGAGGGCAGTGCCAGGCCAAGCAGACTTCAGTGATGAAGTGCTGTGTCTTTGCTCACTGCTGCAGCCTGTGCTGTGGCCTGTGAACCTCCTGCTTTCCAGCAAGAGCAGTCTCCCTCTTCCAGTCTACTGGCAGGTGATGGATTGCTGGTAGGCGGTATGACTGTGTGGCCAGGTGATAGGTTTACGTTGTTTCCTGGGCAGAGGTCATGGGGATGATACAGAGTGAACCTGGCGGTGGAGGGTAACACTTCCTACTAGCATTGAGGGTAAGATCATCCCCCAAAGTTTACGTAGGTTAGAATTCTAAGATGTACAGTACAGAGTGTTTAAGTGTACAGGTACAGTGTAACCAACATCCGTGTGCCTCTGACTGTGGATAGCAATCAGGGGATTCCTGGAAGTTAGTTTCCAATTGCAGGTTATTTGTGGCTAAATGTTTCAGCTGGAATTGCAGTTGGAGAGGAAAGCAAGGTCATAAGGAGGGTACTTCCCCCTTCTGTCTGTGTCATGGTCAGTGGATTTATGTCTTTGAGGTTTCATGACTAGACGCAGCACTTTAGTGCCATGGTCTAGTTGACACAGTGGTGTTAGGACAAAGGTTGGACTCTGACCCCAGAGGTCTCTTCCAACCAAACCGATTCTGTGGTTCTGTGACTTGCAGTCAGGTCAACGGGGACTGCGCAGGGTGCACCGTAACTGCTGGTAACTGGAATGGCTTTTGGGTAGTACTGTTTAGATTGCCTTGCAAGTCAGGGCCTGGCGGTTGGACTTCTGAGCATCTTTAGAGCCTGTCTACTAGTAAAGTAGCGAAGAGCAGTTTTATGTTTAGGCTAAAAATATAATCCTGTTTAGATGTGAATTTAATAATTTTTGCTTTTTTGTTCCAGATTGAAACAAAGACATTAAAAATATTATTTCTTAATCCAAGTAAGAATGTCTGGAAGGACTAAGGTAGCAAGCCTACATATCAGTCCTAGTAACTCCACTATGAATTCTCAGATTGTTAGAGTAAATTCTAGGCTTTGTTTCAGGTGTAGGCGTTTTTAAAATCTAGCTTCAGACTCTGACAGAAAGATTCAGTCCAGACTTACTATTTTTTTTAAATCTGCCAAATAAAGTATTAAGTGTGGAATTCTTCCAAATCCAATGCCTTTTGAAGTTCATTTTGTTGAGTAGTATTTAGCTTTTTATTATATGTTTTTAATGACTGATTCCTGGAATGATGTTCTGAACACATGGAAGCTGATGTGTCTGTCTAGAGGACAACTAGTTTTAAGTCAGTGCTGCTAAAGTCTCTGTGTGACTTCTGTATCTCTGAAGAGGAGCATGGAATGAAACAGAATTGTTTGCTTTCATATGTGGCATCTTAAGATTAAGCTTCTGGATGCAGAAATAAAACCTACTGCTATATCTTGCAGTTACTATTACTTCTCTATTCCTTGAAGAACGTATCCTTAATGGAAATAAATTCCTTAAATTTCAGATGCTTTATATTTCAAGGCCCTCATTATTTGTACTTTATGGTGTTCCATCACTCTTACCGGCCTGCATGGTCACAGAGAAGAATGCGTTGGCATTTCGTCTTGCAAAATATGCCTTTCTCAAGAATTTCACGTGATATACAGGTTGCTTCAAAGGAGCCTTTTTGCAACTTGAATATTGCAGAAGCAGCTGAAAGGCAGGTCCCATATAACTGTTATGTGTTTTCCGATCTGGAAAATTAGGTTTGGGAACACATTTTTCCCTCTTTAAAGTGCATGCAAGTAAAAATGCAAGCATTTTGCCACTGAGGGGCTTCCTTAAAGTGAAGGAAAGAATGACCTAGAATAGCTTGGTTTTAAATTTCTGTGCTCTGGTTTGCATCCCTGAGTGGACTTTTTTAACTACTGTACGGGTTGGCCGGGCAATGGCTCTGTTCTGCAGAGAGTGCTAAGCTCCACCTCTGATGCCTGGTTGAGAGAAACAAAGATGGACTTACGGGAGAGATGATGGAGGATTGCATAGTGCTTGAAAAGTCTTAAAACCTTTGTGCTCTTTCTGGTGCTGGTATTTGGTAATAGCCAGGGGAGTTCAAATCTCACACCTGGATGCTAAGGAAAGAGTAAGTAGATCTCTTCCTCCAGCCACCCTGGTACCTTTCCATCTGACCTACTCAGCCTTTCAATAGCTAATGTGGGGCCCAACTGCAAATTTGAAGCTCCTTCCAAAGGAAATTTCACTTATTTTTGTATCATAAGAAATGCTAACTTCATGTTCCAGTATTCAGTTTGAGAGGGTAGCTTTACACTCACTGTTTCCTTCTAAAAATAACTTGAGACAGACAAGCTTGAGAAACTAAGCAGAGTTTCATGCTCTTCTTGGGAATCTTGCCTCTTGAATTGATTTTGTGTCAGCATCACTAGACATATTTCAGGACATGACATTATATGGACAGAGAGTACATGAAGAAAACGTGGGGAAACTTCAGTGTCTTTACGAAGTGTGCAACACTTAGTTGTTTAATCAACTGTCGTTTGCTCTTTGGGATGTTTACTTCTTTTTAAAGATCTTACTGGGAATGATGTAAAGCTGATGGAGGATGAGGATGGGTAACAGGCAACCATCTCTAGGCTAGATAAATGGGCTGTCGAGCTGAACAAGCTTGTAATAGACCTACCAGGATAGTGCCATGTATATGGCAAGAAAGCTGCCTTAACAGCAGGAGGGAGGGAGGGGCTGGGGAAATTCAAAGCTACTGAAAGGTGAAGAGAGCAACCAGGTATTAGAGGGCAGGTAAATGGGAAATTTTAAAGACTGGAAGGTGGAGTAGGAGAGGGGGAGAAGGTAGATGTGGTGGTTTGTGGTTTTGTTTTTGGTTTGGTTTGGTTTTTTTTTTTTGTTTTTGTTTTTGTTTTTTTTTCTTTGGAGAACCCAGTTTAATTGAAGTCAGAATACAAACATCTTCATGTGCTGCTTATTTTATTTCAGAGGTTGCTCACTTTTCTTTTTTTTTCCATTAGGTAGCCTACCTGAAAGCAACAACTAACCTGCTCATTCTGTATCTGCCTATGTGACAGCGATCACTTCAGTTTTCTTGGAAAAATAGCCTGAAAAGAATAAATCTCAGTTCAGTTGTTTGACCAATAAGCTTAGGAGTGCAGCAGAGATTATGCGTTATCATTGAACCCACTCGTCTGCGTCCTTTGGCAGCTCGGTTAGATTGCTTTCTCCCAAGTTCTGGTGGTGTTTTCAAGTCCTCTTTCCTTCTAGTGCTTTTCTGTTATTGCTTCTGGGTGGTTGGTGGTTTTTTTTTTTCCTTCCCTGCCCCAAATATCCAGTTAGTGTTTAACTCTGGATGAGTGTTGAGTTTTCAGTGATAGTGTCCTTCAGTTTCAAATTTGCCATTATTCTTCGGTGTTGTTGAATATTTCCTTATTCTTGTGTTTCATACAGAAAGGAGAAAAAGACTTTCCATTATGTCTTCTAAGTACTGCTCATTATATTGAATATCTTTGTAATATTTTCTTTGTAAGTATTACTGTTATTTTCAAACTCCATGTAATGATTTTTCCTACATTTCCTAGAATTATTTTTTCCTTCTGTTTTAGTGTCTAATACATTTCTTAGCAGGCAGGGAAAGTATCAAATATAACACTTTGTATGGGAGTAAATTAGTGATTTATAGTATTGATGTTACAATAATTTCTGCATGACACTTCATTCTATTTTTATGAATACTAAACATTTTATATGCATTTTGATATATCGTCACATAACTGTTTACAATGTTCCTGCTTTCACTTCTAGACTTGATGAAGTTGATTTAGATTCACGTAATGAGGTTAGTTTCTATTTCTTCTTCAGTCTGCCTTTTTAGTTTAAATGAATTTTCTGTTAGTTTACCAAGAGTGCTACTTGTTTGAAATACCTGAAAGTGGTCATGAGCTTGCTCTTCTCCAATTTTTCAGCCTATCCTTGCTTTTTGAAGTGCAGTTACACCTCAGTTAAGTATTGTGTACCTTTGCAAGTAGCAGCATTAAATGCTGTAATGGCTAATGGGTCAGTTACTTCAGTATTAAGGTCACTGTAAATTCTAGAACACACAGTATTTGTGCCTCAAACTTATTTTCTTTGTTTAATTTTGTTCCAGCAAAGTAATAAGTACTACATTGGCTGCTATGCCAAACAATACTAATGTGGTTAATTTTAAGTGAGTTTGTTGGCACTAAAACAGGGAAGTAAAATTCAAACAACCATGACTGCAGTTGGAACGAAACCCACTTGTCTCTCTTATTGGAGGTGGTGTTTGGCAAGTAGGTCTGGATCCCAGAAGTAGTTCTGTGCTGTAATCAAGCCTGCATGTGGAAAGAAATAAAAGCGGCACTTGGTAGATGTTGGGTATCATTGTGTGGAGGCTTTCTCTTTGGTCTTTACCAGCTTTTCTCTTCCCCCTTTCTCCCTCCTATGCCACATTTTCCCCTCCTGTTTCTAAATCACTGCACTGGTATGATGCTTACCAATGAAGGATTCTGCTTCTGTAAAGATCGTCTTAGATTCAGTTTTTGTCTGCCTGTTGTCATCTCGCTTATCCCCATCTTTAAATGCTATGGTAATGCTGACCACCGGTTTCAAAACAGTGTAGTTTCCACCACATTTTAAAATTTAAATGGCTTTTAAATTTAAATTGAAATTTCAGAGCAATAATGCTTCTGTTGTATTAAAGCTAGGAGCAGGAGACAAAAAGAAAGCTCTGTTCTGAATATTCCCACACATCTTTTCCCTCAAATGCTACAGCTGTTTTATCCCTTCATAAATCTTTAATCAGAGGATTTCAATACTTAATTACAAAAAAAAGTTTTAACCTCGCATCATTCCATTGCTGTCAGCCAGTATATTTTCCTTATTATGTGGATAAGCTAGGCATTAAGAGACTAAGTGATTTTTGTAAAATCGCATGGTGAGCCACTGACAGCCTCTAAGACTCCTGGTTTATAAGCCTGTAGTCTGCTGACTTGACACTGACATTCTTTTCAGCTGGCAAATCAAATGGAAACATGCTAAATCCTCGTTGGAACTAAGAAGAATTATTCTGAGATCAGAATTACTGCATAAATGTGTTAATGCTGTGATTATCAGTGTCAAGGAGGCACCAAATAAAAAATGAGTAAATATACAAGGTAGAAATGCAGGTGCTTTAGGGCTGCGCACACCAGGTGACTGACGGGGTCCAAGCCCAGCAAGCGCAGCAGGACGGCTTCTGTGGCCCTCGACAGCTGTGGCCATAGGGGTGACAGGGAATAGCACTTGGCCTCGCAGCCCTGATGAGGTGACTTGGACTGGCCTGGTAGAGTTTTCTCTTCCTCTCACATGCACACAACCCTTTTTTTTGCTGTTACCTCTGTGGGTTTTGAGAGTCATGGGTTTTGGAATTAGTGCTCCATACTAGACATGAGAGAGATTATGCTTATAAAAGCTGCTTTTTCAAGTCTGTCTGTAAAAATTCAGCTGGTACTATGACATCATTTGTGCTTGAATTGCCTTTTCTGACTTTTTCTTAACAGCTAGGAGAGGTATAAAAATTTCTGCAAAATGACATGCCCAGAAGCTTGTTTGTTTTCCCAGACATACCAGTTGGGCTAATAAAAAAACATTACTTCTCTGGGCAAACTGTGTTCTCTTTAATGTCTTGTCCTGGCAATTTTATAGCGCTTCAGAAACTGGTGCCATATGCTGTGACCTGTGGTATCTGTATGTTATTCTGTGTGCAAGTGTACATTGCATTTATTGTGTGAGATGACCTGTGGTTCCCCAAATTGTAGCTGGTGGGAACAGTCAGTGACTTGACTGAGCTCTGAGTGTGACCATGTGCAGAGGTAATTAATAAGCATTTCCATTTTTTTGAGGACCAAGCCGTTATTCTGTAGCCTGTGATTGTTTTGGTTTTTTTTTCCTCCTACTGTTTCATCTCCATTTGAAATGTTGTCATCCATGTTTCATAAATAAACTGCCCCTTTTTTTTTTTTTACACCTTGACAAATAATATTTAGGCAATGTAAAACATCACAGCACTGTTAAAACACAATAAAACCAGTTGGGTTATGTGAACAAGAAACTAAATATTCCACTGAGATCAGATTTAGTTTTGAATTTAAGACGCGTTTAAGGTAGAACAAGCTCCCATTCTTTTAAGTCAGACTTTAAAAGGCACATAGAATAGTGACAAAGTTTTGTACCATTTTCCTAATGACTGGGATTTTGATTTTCAGCTTGTGATAAACCAAGTGAAACCAATTCAGTCTTTTTCCAAAACTGAGAGACAAAATAAAATAATATGAGAGTAAATAATATGTCATGGGGTAGAGGTATTAAATTCAACATTTTAATGTTTTCAGTGCAGCTACCACAGATAATGAAATAATTTTAAAATCTGTTTGATTTAATATTTTGCTTAAACTAAGCAAGTCTTCACGTGAGGGCACTGTACACCACCTTTACGCTAAGAGAGTGTAGGTACGTAATAATCACTTAAGTCTATTTGACATAAGTCGTGCCACTGGGCTATACTGTGGCTACTCACGTGACTTTCTGCTTTCCAGTTGTCTTTTCCTCTCCTGACGAAGGCATACCCAAATAAACTTTCATGTAACTTACCATCATACTGTATATCAAGAGAAATCTTGCTTTTGATATTTCTTTGATTGAAGCTGTAGTAAAGCACTACAGGAATGCATGCACATAACTATCTTTATTCGGTGCTTAAGTAATGTGGTTTAAGATTCCATTTCCTATCCTTCCCTCCTGCTTTCCCATAGTTGAACATGTAGCATGATAGGATTCTCTTTTAGGAGGGGAAAACTCAATATAATTTTTCTTCATACTACTGTGCTGTGCAGTGCAATCGGATGTTGCTTATAAAACAAGAGTATGCATTGTACATTTAACTGAAAATTTTAAAAGAGATTTTTGTCACTAAGTTCAAGGTCACGGATCTCATGCATTTCCAAGGAAATTCTTGTGATGGGCTAAAATCATGTTTCACCTTCAGTCTGGATCTTCATTAGCTGATAGGAGGGATTTGCGGCATTGGCAGTAAGTTCTGCTGGTTGCTGGCTGACTGCCAAAGCCGGGCTGCTGTTTGAGGCAGCCGCTCTTGCTGCCTTTCGCCAGCCAGAAAGGCACTGTGTTTTCAACAAGAATGCGGTGCAGGATTTTCTGTCGAGTCAAAAACGACGGGCTGTCTTTGCTTTACTGAAACAATTGCATGTTTATGATTTTGTAGTATGTGATGTCATGAGGGTGGTGGCTTTTAGGAATTTCACTACTGAGGAAGCAGTTTGAAACGCAGGCAGAATCTTCAAGACCTTTGAATATGCACTTGGTGTCTTTTTAGTTAGCTTTGAACAAATGTACAGATGGATACACACATACATACTTTTTTTGGTAAGGAATTAACATATGGAATATAGAAGCGATTTAAGTGGATGCAATACCTGAAGGCAATGTCGAGTCAGTCTGGATTTTCAAACTCTGTGCCTCTACCAGGATATCCATTCTACCGGGTGTCATGCAGGTATATCGTGTCTTAAGTTTTCTCTTTAAATGCACTTGCATATAGAGCTGTAGCATGGTGTTTGTGTTAACAGATTTGTTTCCATTTCTTTGTTCTCTGAAAAAAAATTGTGAAATTGGAGAATTAAGAAGCTGAAAAAGAGAAATACAATTTTAGAATGCTTTGTGTTTGACTTTATAATTAAGTTTGCATTTATTGAAAGCAAATATTTTTTATTTCTAAACTAAATGTTTTTCTAACTGGAAAAATGAAGTTGTAACCCTGGAGATTTTTTAAGTGAATTTATGTATTCAGCTATTTCAGTCATTTATTAGGAACCAGATATCTACAATGTTGAGAAATGGAAATTATACAGATTTCTAGAAACATGAATAATTTTAAGTCCTTTCATGCAGAATTGCATAAGGTAAATAAAGAAAAGTATTTACTGTCGTTATGCTTTTAAGACTATTCACAAAAAATGTGCACGTGTGGAAGGGTGATAAATGCTAGCTTTGTGATAAAGCTGAATCATACAAGCTTCTTACTGGTTTATCTTTTTGACTCAACAGTCCTGTTTTATTAAAAATCCTTCCTTCTGAGAGTGCTGTATAACAGCTTTTTAGTGAATGGGTTGGATTCTAACCATGAAATTACGTTCCTGCTGTGGAAGACTGTAATATTGCATAATAATTAGGGAGAATGTGTTACGATACTTCTTTGGCTGAAAGGTCTCAGGTTTCTGGCACACCTTACTAAAGGAATGTAATCTCTGTTTATTGTGTCTAAATCTGAAGTCCCTGCCTCTCATGCTGCAACAATAACGGAGGGAGGGGAAAATTAGAGTTGGAACAGGAGTTTTGTGCTATTACTCATCTTTCTGTAACACATTTGAAGAGTAGGGTAAGAGAATAAGTTAATAATTAACATGCTTATATCCGGAGAATAAGCCTGGCAAATAATCTTCATAAACTGCAGCGTACACAGTGGTATGGGTTAGTTTGTAAGGCTGCAGTGGAAGTCACTTATGAATAGAAACAAAAGTGGTTCTGCCTAGTGTTCATTTAACCACTTTTCTGTGTGTGTTTGAAATAAATTCCTGCACTTAATGTGCATAGTTGCGTCTCTGTAGCACTACCACGCTTCTGGTCAAAGGTACCAGTAGGGTTTTATTGAAACCAGAGTTAGCCCTTTAGAGGTCAACCACAATGATTGCTCATGTTTGTTGTTCTTTGGCCTAACTTTGGAGGATGCTGAAGTCTAGTAGGCTTTTCCTCTTTTTTTCTGGCCTTTCTTCTGATAATAGAGATGAATACACTGGAAATTAAAGACGATAGAAATGCAGTAAATGGCAACTGATGTAAAAGCCTTCTCTTCTCAAAAGTCTATTAGATGCTTAGTCAAACATACACCTTTTCACTCCTACTCCTTAAGATCAAACTGACCAGAGCCCGCCACCGAACTCCCTTGTTTCCACAGTGACCTTCTGGGCAGAATGAAGGTCTCCTGAGCGAGTTCCAAGTCCTCACTTTTTTGTTGTGAAAAGAGATAGATTGACGTTCCTGAACTTTTGGATCCCTGTTGTTTAACTGCATTTTGTTTTCTAATTCTCTCCTCTCTATTTCTTACATGTTTTTAAATAGTTATTCTGCATTTCAATGAAGCCTGTGTTTAGTAATTTTCAGGTAAGATAATTAGTTTCTGTGATATGCAACTAAGATTATTAAATCCTGTTTTATGTATGTAGAATTGGGTGGACTTACTTCCTTTCATCACTAAGTCATTTCAACTTTGTGACTCCTTTTTTGTTCCGGTACCTATAAAGAGAAATTCTTTACATTGTGTACAACCACTGATAACTTGGCAGCTCCCACTATGTGAAATTAGTGTTCCTGCAGTCATTTTAGAGCTCATCCTCAGTGCAAAATTTTCTTTCAGAGTAGTAACATACATCCGTTTCTGTCTGGGGAGTAATATAACTTACATAGGACCGAATTAAGATTTTTATTCTACTCTCGTTATCGTATTCTGGTGAGTGAATGCTTTCCAGTAAAATAAATAGACAGTGAGACTACCGTTTGTCATAATTGGTTTGTGATCTCTATGGAGTGGGGAGGGTTAGTATACATTATGCTAAGTTTGTATGTTGGCAGAGACATTAATCTAATATGGCTTGCAACTGGGGTAGCTTGAACAGAGTTCTGGAAACTTTTACCTTTTGTGTAGGCAGGATAATTTTGTAGAGATCAGAATTATCATTGGAATTGCATGGTGTTTGGATTGGATTGTGTTTTCTGACACATGTAAGGAGTAACAGTTTTGGTATGATGCTTTTGTGGGAATGTGGTCAGAAGTACTGATGATAGCCTGTTCTGGAGGAGTGTGCGGTCGGCATTTTGTTCATTTATGGTTTTCTGAGGATTGCTTGGGATATTGTTTATCTTGGAGATGACCAGGATACAGTCTTCAAAACTAGGTCACTCAGGGTGGCATGCTGTCTTGGTTGGCTATGAATTACGGAATTGCATAAAATTCATCTTGGGGACTATGTTTTTCAGCCATATTGTAACTCACGTTTGGTATCCATGCAATGCCGAATTGGAGTTTCTTGGGAGCTTTTCCATATTTGGACAAAATCTACGGTTTATAATTTATGTTGAGATTGATAATAAATTTCTTGTTGTTTCTTTTATGGCACAACATAAGAGATCTGATCTAGATAGTAGTTGTAGAAAATACTCCATGTGATTGAAAAATTCTTCCTCAAGTTATTTATCATCTTTAGATTTTTACAGATTTGGTATTTAATAAAGAAGTTCAAAGAAAATATTACTACCTGTGATTCCTGTACTTTAAGATAAGTAGCAGCAAATGTAAAATTAGTGTTGGTGGTTAAACTTTAAATGGTAGCCAAAGCATGCAGGTAAACCTGCTATGTGCCATCTTGCAGTGGCATTAGCCAGGTAGCTTGCATTTTTTCACCTGCTTAATGTTGTAATGCTAGTTTTCTTTCATATATCACATAGTGTAGAAGGAAGTCTGTTCAAAAGTCTTTGAAAATATGCTTACAATGCTTTGATTTTTCATAAGCTTAATCAGTAGAGATTAAGAACAAAGTCTTCTCTGGCAGAGCTTGCAAAGGCTGTGCTTATGTCTTTTTCCCAGTTACCCTGGTATGGCAAGAGACCTTTTTTGTAAGAACATTTGCTATTTCTCATTGCTTTAGGCTGCTAGAGGAGAAGATGGCCTTATGAGGTTTTTTTTTGGCAAAGAGAAAAGGAAGAGATCTAGTATCCTAGCCATGTTTGACAAGAAAAGCCAGAGCTTTCAGCTCCACTGGGATATTATCAGATTGTAGCCATTTTAGAAAATGGTTATTGTTTTCGTTTACCTCAAAAATACACATTCAAAACCAATTTTGAGTAGGAGGACTTTTTTTGAGTAGGGATAGTTATATCTCTTTCCTCACACGGAAGCGTGAGGTAATACAAAACCCAACCCAGTCTCAGCTTTGGAGCAATTAGTAGCGTTTTTGTAATGCAGATGGAGTTCTGCTGGTAGACGGTGGTGTCTTCCTAAGAGGATTCCTCCTTAGAATCTGCTTGTCTCTGACACAAATGCAGAGGGGTCAAGACATGGGTGTTCTGTATAGTTGAGAGATCTTACCGTTTTCAGTAGTCACATTCAAAGTAGCAAAACAGTTTTTTGGGTTTATCAGTGCTGTCATAGTCCTTTGGCCCAACCAATATGGGAACCTTCTGCAGCCCTTTGTGGTACTGGAATTTCATCTTCCAGGGAGGTTGATGGAAACCATGTTCACAACAAAAGGCTGCTGTTCGGATCAGGACTTCTTTGGAGTCACACATGCTATTGTACTTTTTCTGTCTGCTAAAAAAGAAAAATTAATAGCTATTCAGTGGGGGAGAGTGAAAACTTGTAATTTTGTGAATTCAAGATGAGTCGATTGCATCTGTGCACTTGATTCCAAATGTAGTAATGCAGATCCCATCCAGTGGTAGCAATATCGTAAATAAGCTATTATAACTGAAACTAAGTAACAAACTGGCAGTACTTAACTGTGGAAAGGGAAGAGATCTTGCAGCATTAAGCTGCTGTTTTTGTTTTGAGGGCGGAGCCACTGCCCACTTTAAATGTTTCTCTTTAATTAGCACCCATTTCTTAAATGAAAAAAAGTAAAAAAAAATGCTCCTGTATTTTAGAGTAATAAATCTTGATCACCTCTGTGACAGTGAGTGCTTTTAAAGAAACAAAACAATTACTGAGTGTTCTTTGTTGGATGATCTGACAAGTTTGATTGAGCTAAAATCCTTGAGAATTAATAGGCAAATAGCAATCAAGAATAAGAAAAAAAAAAGTTAAAATAGTTGCTCGTTTGGTAGCTTTAACCAAAGTCCCAGGTAACTATTTAATATTGCCATTCTGAATATTCAGCGGTATGCATGTGTATGACAGGGATTTACAGTTGCATTTTTCTTGGAATAACTAAATCAGTTTAGCAAAACTTCCTGTGTTTTTTGTTCTTTGTAGGTTCAGAGCTGTTCCCTTTCCCCTGTAGAGAGGAGGAGGAGAAAGGGGAGGGCAGAGTTTTTGACAAAATTGACAAAATATATGCGAGAACATGGTATGCTAAATTCCAGCTGGCCTTAGAAGCTGTTTCCCCATAGAATTTGATTTTTATATATGCCTACAATAAAATGTAGCTTTCATATTAGGAGAGAGAGATCAGTCTCTGCTTTTTAGATGGATAATTCCTTTTTCAGGGTTTGGGAAGAACTAGAGAAGAAAGCTGGTGCTGCTATCGCTAGCTATCTTCTTCATGCCTAAAAAGGAATATATTAAATTCAGATTTAAGTAAGAGAGGGAACGATCAAAATCTGAAGAAGGCAGTTTTATACATTTTATCCTCTGCAGTATTTAAAATGTGGAAAGGCTATTTTTATATTAAAATGGTTTAAACATGATATAATTGCTTTATAGGCAAACGTAAAGATTGCTTTTAAGCAAAAAAACCCTTTTTTTTCCAAGGGGCCTCATGATTAGAATGTCAGCAATTATTTGGGCTTGACAGAACAAACAACGCATTAAAAAGCTTCGCATAATAAAAAGTAACTCATTAAGCAAGATTGAACTTGAAAAAAGAGTTTTGCTTGCAGGGAATAAATCTTACAGGCTGCTCTCTGAGAAGACAAAATGACAGGAAAACTGTTAAAGACAAGGCAGGTTGCAAGATCACCGTCTCTAAATTTTGTCCAGCAGATACAAGCACAAAATTGTGAGTTAGAGATGCCGATTAAGGGGTGGGTTGGTGCTGCGGTTCCTGCGCGACTTTCCTCAATTGCTTGCTTGGAAAAGCGGAGCTGGGTAAGAAGGCTTTTCTTACAAAATGCCTCTGATATGGGGAATCTCTTCTCTCATCCTTATCTCCTACCTCTCGCCTCCCCCCCAGCCCCCATTTTTCCTCACTCTAGTCACTTTTTTCCTTGTTTTAAATCTCCCCTATTTTGTTATATCTGAACTGGAAATGAAAAGGCTCAGCTCAGTGCGAATGAGTGGTAGATCGACACAATCCCACTAGTGGCTCCCTTGTGATCTACAGGACCAGCTGTGAAACTGCGAGTGTGTCGATGCTGTCCCAGTGTTAAACTGGGCAGTCGTGGATGTGTTGGCAGTGGTACGTTGCTAGTTTTGCCTGTTGAGCAAACTGTTGAGTTATGTTGAGTATTGCCTTCTTTAGGCATATGTCTCACTCTGGCTTGCTTAATGCACATTACCTTCTGGCTCCTCAGGTCTCTTTCCACATTCCTAGCATGGCTCGGGTTATGCGTGCTGGTAAGGGTGTAACCAGATGAATGTGTGGCAGATTGCAACAATTCCTTATAAATCATTCTGTCAGAAAAGAGGAAACTCTGAGGAAAAATGTGAGCATTATGATAATGTTATTTATTAAGTGTCCTTAAAAGGGAACAAAAGTATAAACTGCATATGATGCAAAGCAATAGCTCTGATGTGGATTACTTTTCTAATTAATTCTGACTGAAACTTTGAATATTTCTTTTTGTTTATTTTGTGATATCTGGTATTTCAGGCTCTTATGCACAGAGATGTAATTGTAGTTCTTCTAATGACATTGATATTTGGCCAGCAGAACCAGTTACAACAAGTTCTGTGTTACTTTTTTCTTAACAGCTATTTTCTAGCATATTCTTCATTATAAAGAAAGCAAAATGTCTAGTGTAACTAGAGGTTCAGATGTAAAATCTTCTGTACTTTATTATTCTGAGGATTTCAGCATGAAAGGGCAGTTTGTTTCTTTATTTTTGGAACATTGCACATTATTTCTGTTGTTTTAGAGGAATTTGTGCAGGTGTGTGTTCCAAAATAAAATTGCTCTGTTGGTATAAATAAACACTAACTTGGTTTCCTGAATGATGACAATTGCACAGAATTCTGTTCAGTTCTTCTTTCTGTTACCATTTCTGCCTCAGCAGTTGACTAATCTACTTACAGAATTAAATAAATGAATTATGATAGTTCTTAGTTCAGTAGTGTGCTTCCCAAGATTTCCACTGTGATTGCTTCTCTTGGAGCTGAAGCTGCGTGAATACCTCTTGGATCCTTTAAAAATCCTTACAGGGATACATCGGGAGGTTTTCTGACATTTACTTGGTGTGTTTTCGGGGTCCAGGTTATGCAGCAAAATGTACATCGAAGAACCATCCTATAATGCTGAGAGTTTATGCTTTTAATATATTGGTTTCAAAATTAAATATGGAACCTAACTTTGTATTTTAGTAATTGAGCCTAGAGAGAAATACTGTTCTTTCTAGTATACATAAAGTAAACATTGACTGGTAATAAATCCTGCAGTTTAAAGGATGGTCCTAGAAATGGTCCTTGTTTGCGCAGCGTTTAGTTGGTAATTCGAGAAATGTAAACTAGGAATTTGTTACAGTTTGGTTTGGAGAAAAAAAAGTTGAAGCACAGGCAGAAAATTTGGAAGGCATAAATTTGCAAGTTTCTTCTTTATGCAAATTCAGAACTTACTAAATCAGAAATGAGGGCATTGCAGAAGCTTGCAAGTTATTTTTAAAACAATTAACTATAGGAAAATTATAACCAACACAGTGATTTATGTTAAAATTTGAGTAAGTGTCAACTAATATTTGAATTATCACAAATTGTTAAATATAGATAGTATCTATTCAAATAAAATGTAGATTGTATTTAGTCTTACTTTTTGTGCTGTTATTTTGGCAGGTGTATGATTTATGACATCGTTAATCCAGTTTCATGAGTCTTGCAATTCATTTGAAGGACATCTTCCTCCAGAAAATGAGCATAAATTTGAGCACTTAATAAATGGATACTTGTGCCATTTTTAGATTTTTTGCAAAAAATAGACTGCTGCTTTCTCACATCTGAGGAGAGCAATCTTAAATTAAAGACACTTATTTGAAACCGATGGTCGGTCCTGTTGATGTGTAAATGCCTCTGTACACTGCTGAGATGACTGCAATGCAGATAATGCTGATGGTGCTAGCCTTTTCAAAATTTACATCAGGTTTTCAGCTCCTGTAAGAGGTTTCATTTACTGGTAACTTTAAGTAAGGTGTAATCATCTGCTGAAGACAAACAATTACAATGGAGAAGATTATGATGGCTGAGATTATGACCTGTGTGGGGAGAGTGCCAGGGCACTACATAACCACGCTGCTTCCCCGGCATGTCTGTCTTGGATAGAACTTGCCCCAAGTGACAAATGGGATGGCCCAGAGTGCTTTCTCAGAAATTAAGATCCATGTCATCTTCAGACATGGTTGTGCGTTAGTCTCTTTCCTTGAAAACTCTGGGATGTTGTAGTATTAAGTTTTGCTTGCTGTGACATTACTGACATTAGTTCTGTCTGCCCTGTGGCTACTGCCTTCTCCTGAAGTGGTACAGCATCTCTGCTGTTCTCTTTTACTCTTCAAATTCCAACTGTGCCTGTACTTCGCTGCCTATGTTGAAGACCTGTCCCTTTTCCCTCAGATTTACAGAGCCTGCTGTTAGAGGCCTTGTCTCTCTGCAGGGTTATTGTAACTTCTTAGAGCTCTATAGCACTTTCCCTCCCCTTCCTTATTCCCATGTAAGTAATCCATGTTTTACCTACTGCTTTAACTACATCATCCATTTAAAAAATCCGTTTCTTGGCTCTCCTGTTAAACTGCATCAAGTTCAAGCTTGTCTTTCTTGCTTTAAGACGTGTCATTAGCCCTGTCCCCACTCTGGTTTCTTACCAGGTTACTCCCTCTGTTTAAGTCTATTCAAATGTGACTGTAGTAAAAATGATTTGGTTTATGCTTGTCTGCTGTTGACTACGTCAGATTTCTAGATTTGAAATATGTCCTGGTTTACAGAATTTGTAACTCTTGGTGTGCAAGAGTAGTTATTCACTTATTACTGTTCTGAAAACTCAGTTGTCTTGTCTTTCTCAGCCTATTTTGGCTTTTACCAATTTCCCTCCCCTCTTCCTGTCCCCTTTCAGGTTAATGCTGGAGTTAATGCTTCACTTTCCTACAGCCATTCTGTCTTTTCCATTGCTCTAAAAGTTGCCTGAAGGGAAGTAAAAGGCAAGCTTGGAGCATTACCCACAGTTGTGGAGTCTTTTAATTGTGCCTTTGTCCCCAGTTGGCTTGATGTGAGGGAAGGCGGGTTCCAGGTGATGTCAGAGACCCAGAAACATTGTTCACAAGAGTTTCTCTGTTGTGAATTGTTCACGCTAATGACAAGTCAGCATGTGTATATCGGTTAGAGAAATGTATGTATATTGTCTAGCAGGTCAACTGGATTTTAATTAGAATGATTTTCAGGTGTGTCCACAAGATATTTCTGTTGTTTTAACCCCAGCTTTTGTGAGCTGTTCTGTGATGTCTGAAGAACAGTAGCAAATGTGGACATAGCTTTTGGGTGGGCAAAGATGCAATCAAGTTTTTGTTCCGATTCCGACTATCCATGTGGAAACCTTACAGGCAGGTTTATTTTCTCTCTGCACTGTGTAACCATAGATGGATAAAATGCAGAATATTTAGTACGTGGCCTGTGTCAACTTGTAATACTAAAATCTCAGTTCACAGTTCAGAATTGTTCCAACTGAGGAAAAGCAGCACTGATCTGTTAATGCCTACTAAGAGTCTTTTGTGTTCCTTCACTGCCAGAATGTGGTTTTGGTTTTTTTTTTAATGGATTTATTGCTGCTGTCTGCCAGGCCTCCCTTTCTTCCATGTGCTGAAAACATTAGGCAAATCTGCAGTGGATTTGCTAATGTAAACTTTTCTATTGCTATGCACCGTGGGTCTTGATTTCACTCCATTGTGCTTTCTCTCTGTATTCTTTTCTGTCCACTCTCACCCTGCTGGGTTATGATTTGCTGTGTTTCAGATGCTAAAAACTCCTAAAGATAAGCCCCTTATTTTTAAGCACAAGCTGTTCTGAAAACCTCGGTTGCTTAAATGTCATAATTTTTATATGTTTTAAAACCTAAATTTTCCTAACAACTAAGCTATTGAATGTTTGTACTTACTGTTTGCATAGTCTACTTACTGCAGGGATTTGAAAGAAACATCCTGTGTAGTTTACTAATATTAATGTATATTAAAGTACTCTTCTAAAATATTCTCTACTCTTTCTAGATTCAGCTTAAACTTGGGTAGAGTATAGTTTATTGAAGTTCATGAGCATACTCCCATGGTCTCTGGTTTTTGTATTATGACTGTGAATTTTTAGAAGTTGGAAGCATTACAGATATGTAGTAAGTTGCAGCATTTATTCTTTTCTACTCCAGTGCTGGCGAGTCTGGAACTGCAGCGTTTGGGCTTAGGTTCTTTGAAGCAATGCTGTTGCCTAGTTAGTTCTGTTAAGTAGTTGTGTCCCAATACATGAATCCATTCTCTGCTCTGTTACTTTTAAACTACTACCTCTTCATTGGTTGTTTTTCCAGTTGTGAATATCCTCACGCTGTTTGTTTTTCTTGACAGTTTATCCAGCTTCTTGTTGCATCACATACAGCATATTAAGCTCAACTTGAATACTAGCCAGAACTTTTTTGGTGGAGTGATCATTGTTAATCTGCTGATCGTTGTTAAGTGTACTGATTTGGAAGTGGAGATGTGCGTTAGGACATGTGTCTCAGATCCAAGCCATTAATGTTTGTATACTTCCTAGAAATCTGATAAAATACCAGCAATCTTCACTGGAGCCTGGCTGGAGGCATCACGTATTGTGCAAGCTTTTGTGGTTCAGGTTTAGAAATGTAACTCAGATGGCTGAATTAGTTTCTTCAAAGAAAGATTTCCTTTCTGGGCAGTGGAAAGGGAAACTACTTTAGAGCAAATTCATAAACTCATATGGCATGAATTGTCCCACATGAATCTGCAGAAAGTAGTTTGAATGTAAGGGTCGCTTTTACTGGGCCATTGTACTACTGTCAGCCTTCTGATACATGACAATACCTATCTTTAAAACTTGGAAGTCAGAGCTATCCAACCAACCGTGGGTACTCAGTACTAAGCCCATCCTTTTGAGCTTAAAACATCGTAATTTGTTTCCGTTTGGCATCTAGTACTTCCTTTCAGCTGTTGATTTATTCTGGATTGAAAGTTGTCGTGATAGGGCTCAGGTCATGACATGTACACGGAAGCTGAGGAAGTTTTCTTTGGTGATAAAGAAAGGGCAGAAAGCAGAAATAGGAGATGTCTCTAGGACAGAGGTGAGTTTGCAGTTTTCATATCAGACAATTGTAAAGCTGCTGCGTGGACTTCAGGCAATATTTTCACAAAGAAACCCATAATTCTATTACCTCGGTCAGATGTGATTGGCAATTTGGTCTTTGCCTAAGCAAATATCTTGATGCATTTTTCTGGAAAAATGCTGCCAAAGTAGTGAGAGCAGAAGCAATAACACATGGTGTTTGAAGGAGAAATGAAGGTTGTTTCCCTGCGTCCTGAATTTCTCTATCATCATACTTCCCACCCAACTTTGCTCTTCTATTGCTCTTAAATTTAGTCTGGGTTTGGTTTTTTAAATGAAAATGATAATAATTTAGTCTTATTTTGTTACCTGTAACACACCTTTATTTTGCAAAGTACCAGTGCCCTGCAAGTATGTTTCAGAGAATGTGTAGGCTGTTTACTGTCTGTTTGGTTCACTGAGTTTTGGTGCTAGTACAGGAAATTACGTGGGAATGTAATCTGACAGTAAATGTGTTTGCGGTCACTGAGTAATCACTAGGAACTCTTTTACTGAGAGTATCTTCAGTTTAATTCCTTGAGGATTTCTTTTGTTGTTTGATTAGTGAACAGCAAAAGATTTTTAACTATGATTTATTGTGAATGTAGAGCCAAAAGGACTTTTACATGACAAGCAACAACTACTATGTCTGAATACACTTTTGAGGCAAATAATTTTGTGGTGTAAACAAGTGAAGAGCTTTTTCTGTAAACATTGGAAGTACTAAGTATACAATACAACTTAAAATGTACCATTTTTCTATTTACTACTTTGAAAGAGGTGGTTATAATTTTAACTTGGAACTTGCTTTCCCTAAAATTATAACACATGCTGAAATTTTTGCACCCTTTAAAATCTAATACATGTATTTTGCTCCTAATATGCTACTTGCCTTGTATAACATGTATCCTGATGTTCGTGAAGTTGGAAATTCTTTACATCTAAGATCTTTCAGGAAAACGAGATAATGCTTGAAATAATTTCAGTGGCCACTGGGCTAGAAATAGATAGTCTGATTAATATGATTAATATTACTAGTATCTGGAAACTATTGTTTCTGAGTCGCTGCTCCTTTCTATTAGTAAAGCTAGTGTTTTTCTTTCTGATACAACAGAAGTTAACTTCTGTTCATAGCACAAATTGCAACAGTTACAGGATTTGATGAATTGCCAAATATGAGGGCTTTATAATTCAACAAATAAAATAGGAATTACTTACTGGCTCTTTTTTGGTTTAATATTATAAGCGCATGTTGATAGTTGATACTGGCTTCCATTGCTTCATAATTTTATCAGTAAACTTTAAAATATGAAGTATCCAACATCAAAATGTTGTAGAGCACAAATGTAATTAGATATTGCTAATAGAGCAGGTCTGTTTCCCAGAGCGGAGGAAAGCCAAAGATTGTAGTAACGGAATCATTCTTCTTATCCCTTTTATGTGTTATGTAAATGGCATATGATTAAGGTGCAAGTCAAAGTGCTAAAGATAACCAGCAGAATGTTTAGAATGATGAAAGTTTATTCCTTTATTTTAGATGTGATTTTCAGAAATGCTTAATTTTCATTTAATTAAAGGTATAGTAAATTTCCATGGAGCTAAGATGACTTCTTTCTCACCTGACTTGTAATACTGGTTAAGCTTTAAATAACGTAGGAACAAAGTTTAGTACCAAAAGGAAAATACAGCTATGAGATATGTGTGCGTGTGTGTGTATAAATATCGTTATTTTTATTACCATTGTAATGGTTATCTATAAAGATATAATTCTAAAACCACTATCACAATGTGGATTGTTGATCTTGAATTCTGATCTTTTTTTATTTTGCTGCAGTGGTAAATCTTAACCATTGTTGAAGTGAAATCTGCTGCATCTTAGCAGAGTGGGTATACCGTAACATGAGTAACTTGCACATCTCTCTCTTTCTTCACTCATAGCTGTGCTTATTAGAATCAACTGTAAGACCAATAGTTAGTTCTAACACTTCTTAAAAAGGCTTGGATTTCTTAAGTGATATTGGCAATTGATATCACTTGAGGATTTTATGATAAAGATTGATTACATTATTTCATAAAAACATCCGTTCAGGCACTATATGTTAGTGGATTCAAGTTTGATGTAAATAATTCCATTAGTCCCCCTGAGTCATTTGGTCCCTGTAGGAAATTTGGTTTAAATCAGTGTTGATGGTGAAGCCTCTATGGGTTTTGGTCATTAACTTCTATAGTGTGATGGTTTAAACAAAGTAAGTACAGGTTATTAATGCTATAGATTTTTATTTAGTTGATTTTTCTAATCAGTATACATGCCAGAATTTTTTTTATGCTGATTTAGAACATTCTGCCTGTAGAACTTGCTAAGTTGTGTGAATAAGCCTGCTGTTATTAAATGGAGCATTTCAGAAAGGCAATCAGCACTCAGCATTGCTTGGCCATGATTTGGAACAATATGCAGAAATAAAGGGCTTTGACTCAATACCACTTCTTGCCCTTACGGTAATAAGTAATTCAACATTAACTCTTCATAGAAGGACTTTTTTTTTTTTGGTAGAAAAATATGTAAGTATTTTCTGAGAATAGTCAACTCTTTGTCCTTTGCTACTTGATTGAGTCCCCTAATGAATTCTGGATGACAATAGAAACGATGCCCTTGATTTAGAAAAAACAAGAACCCAAACAATTCAACTGCATAGGAAATTAAATACTGAGATGAGAAACTTTTTACATACTATATCTAACAGCAGTGGACTGTTTAACATGTACTGTTCTTTTTTTCCCATCTGTGCTCTTTTAACGACTTAGTTTAGATCACTCCCTCCAAAAAAGTTCTTGGGATATTATCTCTAGACAGATACGAGGCTTCTGCAGTACTTGTGAAGTACTTTCCTTCAGTGCTGTGCTTTTGGTACTTTTGATCAGGCTCGCTAAGTATTTGTGGTATTAGTGAAACTGTGTGTTCGGTTCAGACTTTAATTTCTCAAATGCTCAGTTTCATGGTTCCTCCCAAAATTTTGAGTTTCCTATCATCCCTTTTACTTTCAAGAGATCAAGAATTAATTCACGATTCTCTGTGTAACGCTGCCTTCTCATTGATGTGAAGATCTTACTGGTCAATAAAAACTTACTCTTTCTCACTGTATTGAACACATTTTTGTTCTCTCCATTGAACTTGAAACTTTTCAGTATTGATGTTTTCCAAGTGTGTGTCTTGAATATTTGTTTTAGAAATCTTTCACCAGGAGTGCTTTTCTAGATTAAATCCATATTTCCTATTTGGGCCATCCTGTAATATCAGAATAAATAAATTTTCTTTGTTCCTTTGTGCTTTTCTTCTCTTGTTTTGGTTTGGTCTTCATATTGCAGTTCATCACGTTGACTGTAGTCTGTGCTTAAAGTGGTCGTCTAGGCTTCACGTCCTGGAGAACTCGAATTTACTGTCATTCATTGTGCCTTATTCTTCATCTTTTTTGTTGTGTTTTTTTTTTTTTTTTGTAAACAACTGTTGTTGTTTACTTGTTTTGTTTGTTCAAGCAAGGGGTTGAAAATATCATCTAGTCACATATTCTGTAAAGATTACATACTTTTCTGTCTCTGTAAATGTACGTATCAGTGTATAATAAAATGGCTTTTTGGCATCCCTGAGTACTTAAGAATCTGTATGAATGCAACTGTTAACTTCAAATAGGCATGCATGACTGAAAAAACACGGGAGGAAGAATCCTAACACTTTACTGATTAGGATAGCATATATTCTGTATGAATTTATTTGCATAATCTAAATTTACTTGCCTAATGGTCCAATTGTTTTTGGGGTTTTTTTTGTGTGTTTTTTTTTCTTGTAGTGTAAACAAATGTCCTTAATATCAAAAGAAAAAGTCATTTTTTTGCCTGGGCATTCTAACTACATTTCCAATTGAGTCATATCCCTTATTTGTATATTACAAAATTTCTAAGCAAAGTGATTACTCTGAAACCTGTATAAATATTAGTTTTCTGCTGGTTTGCACTTCTATCTTAATTTACACATTCTTTCATCATATGAATTTCTTTTTTTTATTTTTTTTTTTTTTTTGACGTTTCCTGATAGGACATGTCATGGTGGATTTAGGCCAAGAAGTAAATGTTTTTTCTGTGTTCCGTGATCTAACCTGATGTTCCAAATGTACTCTGAATTATTGTCTGATGACAGGCTATGCTATATGAACAGCTACAAATAATGGGAAATTATGAGATTATGAAGCGGTATCCATTTGCCAGCTTGTTAGAGAAAAACACTGCTATGTGGTTATACAAAATAACTCCTGTAGTTTGTGTTTTGTGGTAGCATGGAGAAGAATTACCACCAAGTACTACTTTTTTTTTTTTTTATCCCCTTGTGTATTTTTATGAGGGAACTGAAAATATTTTCTAATCTCCAGGATTGTTTATGCACAGTGTGACTAATGAATAGCCCTGTCAAGTTAGGGGTTTATGTTCAAGAGTCTGCAGGATCCAAAACATGATGGCTGTTAATTCTCCTTTTTTTTTTTTTTAAAAAAAAACAGTGTCTAGAAAACTGTGTTTAAAAAACCGACAACAGCACTTAGAATTGTCTTTATTTTTCCCCAAGACTAAAATGTTGTATGCCGTTGGGAACAATTGGAAAAGATGTGAGATGCCTGGCCCACAGCTTTGCCTCCGGTCTGTTGCACTTGACCGATCTGTGGCAATACTGACTTAGACAAGGCAGTCCTTGGTAAGCGTTGGAGATCTCCTACTGAGGTGACTTAGAAGACTTAGTCTGCATGGACATGAAAAGAATTCTACCAACCATACTAAAATTCATATTCACCAAAGTATTTGGTTGCTAATATGAAACCTAAATGTGGGGAAAAACATCATAAAGAGCAGGATGTTTGAGGGGAAAAACAGTATTATTCTTGAAATCTTAAACTGCTATTTGTGTTTTTTTTTAGAGAGTAGAATTTTGTTTCACTCAAACTGTCAGCAGAATGAATGTCGGTAATTAAAATTCCTATTGTCTTCTCTAGGCGTGAAAAGGTTTTAGTTGTTGTCATGGTGACAGTTGAGTGACAACTTCCAAGTGAGTAATTGCTACTGAGAGCTCCATTATGAACATTTACAATGTTTCAGAAAGGATTTTAGGAGGAAATAAGATTTCTTTGCCGGGCTTTCAAAACATCTTTTCTTAACCTGATGTTTTTGTATAAAGAAATAGTGTCTAGGTGACTTTGTTTCAGAAGGTTCTTTTTAAGAGCCATGTGAAATATCCCTGCTAATTGCTTTTTCTTGCCCTGCTCTGATGAGAAAGGCCAAATTCACAGGAACCATCAGCTGATGCAGTTGGTTAGAATTCGCAGTACCCTGCAGGTCCTGGGTGTTGACGTGTTCTCTGACAGGCTTTCCTGTGACGGCAGAGCTGTGCACGCCTTTCATCCTAGAAGATGCGTGGTGTGTGCATGCCTGTACAGCCTGTATATATAATGTTGCATTTACTGCCTTTTGGCAATCTGTAATGTGTTTCAGGCGATAAGTTTGAATGGATCATTTGTGAAAAGAATAGCTTTGGATTATAAAGATTTTCTTCTGTGTACAGAAGTTTTGTAAATTCATTTTTGGAAGACTGTATTGGAAAAGTCAGTTATACTTGTTTTTGAGAGCCTAAAAAGTTGCTGTGCATCCAATTTCTGAATAGTGGAAGTTTTATACTTAGCAGGTGAAGTTCTGAGTTCTTAGTTTTACAGTCTCCATAGTGCTTTTACTCCTATCAGTTCCATGATTTTAAGAATGACGAGGGAAGTGAGATTTACAAGGTATAAGGGTGTTTGTAAGTTGTGATTTGCATGAGGTAGTACTGCGCTAAAGTGTGTGTTTGTCTCAAAACACTGTACACAACAGTAATCCATCCTTATATGCATCCTTGCTACCCCGTACCTGTTTTTCTTCAAATCCAAGATACTTTCTTAAGTTCTGAGAGTCGTTTTAGGAAAAATATTTTAATTCCTGAAGATCATTATTATGTGTTCACCTGGCTGCCTGAGTTTGTGTTCTTCTTACCACTGATAAACGGGAATTAATTTACAGTAGCTTACTGATATATCAATTTTCTGAAAATAAGCTGAATTGAAGGTTTCTCTTGGGTTTTAACTGCCTCATTCCATCCTTTATAGCACTTCTTGAATTTGTGTGCTTTGATACCTTAATTCTAAAAGGCATTGTAATTAATTACGTGAGCACATTATAATCAAAACCTACGTGCTGTTCCTAAATATGCGAAAGATCAACTTTGTGAATGTTAAGAATTTTAACCTTTAGGAAACCTGCCTAACTTCTGATGTGTGTAGAACCGAAAACCTCAATTATGCACACATGCTCACACATGCACACATTTTATGTATGCCTCTGTGTGTTTATATATATATATTTATATATATATATATGCATATATATATATAAAAAAAGTACAAGTAAATCTATCAGTAAACATGTATTTGTTTGGTTTATTTTTGTTCTTGATGAAAAGCAACAGCAGAAGGGAATAATTGTAACTTTTGGGTTTGACCACATAGTAGTTCAGGAAACCTTGTTAGCCTTACTTTCTGCAGACTGTCACTGGAGCAGTTGGAAAGCTGAAGGACTGCTGTGTTCGTGGAGGAAAACTCTGTTGAGACTATGCAGTGAAATTTTCTCCGTAGCTGTGAATTTGACCAAATTGGTCAGATTTTTCTCAGAGGTGATGAAGTATCTTAAATCTTGGTCAGCCCTGACAGGTTTTGATTTCATTTACCAAGGAATAAGTGAACTAGGGATGTTCAAAGTATTTTTCTGTTTGCTTCTGGTTCATACCTTTGTAAGCTCTGTAGTTTAGAACATACTCTTACATGAAAAGCACTGTTTAAAAATGAAGTTGAATGCATTACATTAAAAGCACTGAAGTATTTTTTTACTGCATTGTAAGCTTTAAATATCATTGTTTTCTATATGTTCTATAAGACTTACACTTTCTAAGGTAACCTCTCTGTTTTAGCTCATCCTACAAGTATTGATTCTTGAGATGCTTTTTCCACAAAAAGGTTCATAAGAATCCTTTACAGACTGACAAAAGGAGACGTACTGCTTGGTGTCCCTTGATCTTAATTTTGTAAACACTGAGAAATGCAAGTTGTCCCATTTGAAGTGTTTGTAAATTAAGCATATCTTTCACAATTTTTTGTATTGTAGTAGGTAAAAGAATCTCAGTTTTTTTTCAGGTTTAATTTTTACTGATCTGTTTGTCTATTAAGTAAATAAAATAATATCAGTGCTGTAACTTAGACTTTCAGGTGATACCACTGATAAGTCTCAGCTATGCGAAGGATATTATTACAGTGTTTTAAAAGTCTTGCTGTTCCTTGGAACTTGCAGCTTCTGTCACTGCATAAATTTTTCCTTCCTAATGAAGTTGATACACTTCTGGTTAATCGTTTAAACATTTGTTTGTTTGTTTTAAACTATGTTTTGTACATGTCTATTTTATTTTCTTACTAGCAAAATTGCTTCTGGTGCTTGTTATAACTAGTTTACATTAAGAGAGTTTTTAGTGTGAAAAGTCATTTCTAAGCATTTTAATTCAAATTCAAATAATGTACAGAGTAGAGAAAATATGATGGGTGATTTCAGTCTTGTCTTGGATAGAGAGAAGAAGAGAATGTGCACCGAAGTTTGTCATTTAAAGAAAAATAAATGAAAGTATTTCAAAACAAGGTTTCTTTTAATATGATAAATTTATGCAATATGAAGCAAAACTTTTGTGATCCAGTCAGCAAATGTTATGATCTTTGCCTTTTGTATAAAATAACCATATTTCACATTGGAAAATACTAATAAGAGTCTATAACCCTACTTCTTTCCTTAGTCCTCTGTAGATCTGCTTCCTGCCAGGTAAAATAATGTGAGTAGACATTTAACTACAAAATACTAGACAAAAGCAAACACAAGCCAAGAAAAATTGGCATCTTACAAGTTCTACCTTAGTCTGTGCTCAGCTTACCTGCATTGTAATAATTCTTAATTTATGATCAAGAAATGTTGCCTACTATAATTGAGGTTTTTGAGGATGTTTATGTAAATTATATGGGTTTTGTTGTAATAAATTTTATTCGTGCTTTTTAGAATCATTAGCTGTTAAAATTTGTTGTTAGAAACTCCACAATGGAAATACTGAGATGCTGTAGTACTGTTTTCCCTCTCTGGTCGTTCTGGTTTTTCAGTAACAAGGAACATGTTGGTGAATGAAAACAGCTCAATATCTAAAATGGTTTTCCTGATAGAGATGAAGAAAACAGAATAAGGAAGAGAAAGTGTGCCAGAGCAATGTTATTCTGTAACTCAAGGGCTTACATTCTGTTTTCTCTC
Source organism: Cariama cristata (assembly GCF_000690535.1). Classification (NCBI taxonomy): domain Eukaryota; kingdom Metazoa; phylum Chordata; class Aves; order Cariamiformes; family Cariamidae; genus Cariama; species Cariama cristata. Next base: position 69,780 of record NW_009610123.1, read on the forward strand.
TGTATGTTTTGGTGCCAGCTTATTGCAGATGCCTAATAGTTCTCCATGAATGAAGAGTGTGAAAAGTTAGTGGAAAATATTCTTAAGAAAGGCTGAGATGGATGTGTCTTGAACTTCAGCTGTTTTTTGGAAGATAAAATATGTCTCTACAGTCTATCTGTCTGCTTCTAATTCAGGATTTCTATAGTGACCACGGCGGTATGACAGGCTGGTTGGACTAAAAGTAGTGCAAAGAGAAAATCCTGCTTGGAGGTGAATAATTTAGCAACATCAGGGGTGGGAGAGCCTGGAGCAATACGTGCGCAGCATTGTTATAATATTTGGACAGAAGAGTGTCTGAAACTCCTCATTTACAAAATAATACTGTAAATACAGACCCTGAGAAAATTTAAGATGAAAAGTTTTCTAAGAGTCTATTGTATTATGGAGGTTGCAGTAGAAGCAGTGTTGCGAAGACTGAATTGAGAATTCCATTTTAATTATTTCCTGAAAAATCTGCTAATTGATACCATTGAGATTTAATTTGTACAAACAACTGCTGCTGCTAATGCCCCACATTCAGCATTCTGAATATCTGCATTTTAAAAAGTCTGCTCCATTTGGAATCTCATAGGTCAGTTGATACTTCATTTTTGATTCTTGAATCTGTGAATATATTGCGATCTTGATTGTAGAAGTTATATAATTATAGATGAATGTAACATATATGATTATAATATGGTTATACATTAGTTATTGCGTGAAGAAGAGGACAGGATATTTCTCTGGAGAGCTGGAATTACCTGTACTTCCAGCCCCAGGGAACAGTTGGGAACTCAAGGAACAGAAGAGAACGTCTCAACTGTAGAGGATTAAGAAGCAAGGAAAGTCCCTGTCATGCTTATATGACTTTCTGTAGTTGCTGAAGTTTGGTTCACCTAAGGGAAAGTCCTGTGAAAAGCTGGTGACCTGGGCTGTGTGTATTGCAATGTCTTGTGCCCACTGAAGGACGTACAATTTCTTGCTAATCCAGTCCCTCGTATGGCTGGTTTAGGTAGTAGTTGGTTTCTGAACTCTTTCTGAAATGAACTCTTTTCTGAAATGATAATTTTCCTATAATAGAACCAGAACTTTCAAGAACCCTTTTTTTTTTACTTCTTTCTTCCTCAGTGGCAACTGCATAGAATTCATTTTTGTCATGGGCATTTGGCATTTTGCAGCCTCTTACACCTCCTTCCCCTGTCTCCTTCCATGTACAGTTCCTGATTGCTCCTACAGCCTTACTCTTACTTCTTTACTCAACTGTTCCCGCTGCAAGACAGCATAACACGAAGAGCGGATAAAATTTATGATCTCTAGCTGCCTTGAAAATGTTGTGAGAAGCTCTTGTGGTACACCTAGTTTATGAACTATATGCGATGCTTGGATACTTTTATCAAGTATAGGAAATCTTGAGCAATCTAGAATACAGTTGTAATTGTTGCAAATATGTGCAGACAATCCATGTTAAGTGAACAGTGATCAAAATAGATTTTAAATGAACCTTGTGAAATTTCAGTGAGCAAATTGTGGTTAGCAGTCTGAGGGAGGTGATTCTCACCCTCTACTCTACTCTGGTGAGACCTCCCCTGCAGTACTGCATCCAGCTCTGGATCCCAACAGAAGAAGGGACATGGACCTGTTGGAGCGAGTCCAGAGGAGGGCCATGAGAATGATGCGAGGGCTGGAGTACCTCTCCTGTGAGGACAGGCTGAGAAAGTTCAGCCTGGAGAAGAGGAGACTCCGGGGAGACCTTAGAGCAGCCTTCCAGTATGTAAAGGAGGCCTACGGGAAGGATGGGGAGGGGTTTTTTATGAGGGAGTCTAGTGATAGGATGAGGGGTAGTGTTTTTAAACTGAAAGAGGGTAGATTTAGGTATTAGAAAGAAATTCTTCACCGTGCGGGTGGTGAGGCAGTGGCATAGGTTGCCCAGAGAAGCTGTGGATGCCCCATCCCTGGAAGTGTTCAAGGCCAGGTTGGATGGGGCTTTCTTTGAGCAACCTGGTCTGGTGGAAGGTGTCCCTGCCCATGGCAGGGTAGTTGGAACTAGGTGATCTTTAAGGGCCCTTCCAACCCAAACTGTTCTATGATTCTGTGATAATTGCATTGGAGTGACGTTACTTCCTACATAGGCATCCCATTATTTTGACTGAATGCAATTTTAATAAAATATAGATGAAAAGAAGTGAAATGTGTGGCCTCTAGCTTATAGATACACTGATTGTGGAGCTGCACTGGCGCTGGAACCGTATAAGACTGCCGTTATCTTATGGATTAAGGTAGTTTGTGGTCTACAATAACTTTTTAATAATTAAGTAATGTGACAATAGGGATAATATGTAGTTCTGATACTTTAAGTGGCCTCTACCTATTTTGCCAAATGCATTGACATACCTATTCTACGAGCATGTAATGAGGTCAGGTTGTGTAAACTATTGATGCAGCTTAAAGAACGGTCCCTGATAAAGTTCAGTTATTTCCTTGTATTTATTTGTTGATTGGCTTATTAATGATTTCATGAAAGACATCTTTAAGTTTGTGGATTTTTTTTCTCTCTTCTGTTGGTAGGCATTTAAAAACTGGCATCTTGCCTATGTCTTTGATAAATACCACTTGGCGTTAGATGGTTCCTTGCTTCCAAAAATAATTGGTGTTACATGTCATATATATAGATTTTTTTTTTTTTTTCTTTTCCTCTTCTTAAGAATCTGCTCTTAACTTAGCAGGAAATATCTTTAAAATGGGACCATGGGACCTCGATCGTTACATTTATGATTTTGTGGGTAGGGTAAGACCACTTAATAAAAATGGTACACCTGTCTTTTTTTCTTCCTCCAGATAACCTTCTGCAGAAGACTATTAGGAAACATAACATGATTCTTGGTCCTGCTGTCAAGGTTATTTGTTTGTTTGTTTCTTTGGATGACTCTTCAATATAGAATGCACGGAGGTGGTCTCCCAATTCACAGCAAAGTACTTGACGGATTTCTTATTTTTGTTGGTCTTCCCTATAGGGCATGCTGACTATCAGAAACATTAGTGTTCGGACTTCAATCAATTACATTGTTTATTTTCTTTAGATCATGTTACTTAAAACAAAAATATAACTGACTATTTCCAAGTAGAACTCTAGTGGGTTTTTTTCCTCCCACAGTAACTCTCACTTGTCATTTTCCAGTGCATCAACAAAATAGCTTTTGTGTCTGTTTCCTAGTTCACAGGCAGATAAAGTTTACATTCGTGTCAATAGAAATATTTGAGAGTGAAAACAGGTACTTGGGTATGTAGGACCAGACATTTCAAGGTGCTAAAAAGTTTAGGCTGCTTTTTCTTAATGTCTTAAGAATACAGTGTCTTACTCTGCAACCTGTTCATGTCAGAAGAATGGAGAATATGCACATGGTATTTGCAGAATTTGTGAGCTGTTTGAGCATAGTTAAATTCAGAGGTATTAAAACTTAAAGTCATGGCATATAACATGAAAGTCCCAGAATGCTGGATATAAAACAAAGTCTGCGTCATACTAGATAAGAATAAACAATTTATTTTATTTTTCCTAGAGAGCATCTTCTTATTCAGAAACAGGGCATTTTTCTTCCTTTTACTCTGATTTGACAGTAATTTGCATTACAGTGTAGTTGTGTCTTTCTAGTGTTGTACTTTGAGATGAATGATATTGCCACTCATCACTTCTGGAATTTAATCTATTGTGTTAGCATCAGTAATTTAGACTGAGATTCTTAAATTGTCTTCGAAGAATAGTAATAAGACAGTATGTGATACCACAAAAGCAAACGTATTCTGGGGCATGTTAGGCTGAACTTGATGTTTCAGTGCAGTTATTTATTTGTAAGTCATACTTGGGTGAATTAAGTTGATAGCAACTAAGAAGTAAGTAACTGAGCAGAAAGATTTTGATTAAGTAGTATAGGAAAATTAATCTCGGAGTGAATTTAGTTTTGGAGACTTACATTTGGAGATACTCGTTTTCAGATGGCATCGATTAGTTCAGTTTTGAAGAACTATACTGGCAATTTAATCTTTCAAAATAATTTTGCTAAATTTACTTTCTGGGTATCGTAATGCATTAGGCTTTATTGTGTTTGTACAGAATTGTATCCTGTTTTACAATGTGTTACCTCACAGCTGTGAAAAAGTACACTAGTTTAAAAGGCAACCTTCTTTTTCCCACATCCATACTTAGTACTTGAAGTGAAAAGAATAATTGATGTAGCCAAAATGTTGTCTTCAGAATAAAAAAAGATTTCATGTTGGATATAAATATTTTGAAGAACAAACTTCTATGCATTGGAAGATATTTTCTGTAAATTTGTAAACAATTAAACTTGGAAGGCAGCAATATAGGTTTAGGTAGATTCAGAAATTACAGCCTGTTCTCACGTCCCAGGTTTGCTGGAATTCTTTAAGGAGATTGAAGTAGTCCTTTCTACTATTGAAAAACAACAAACCTTTTTGCTTGTATGTACTGCAGTAGCAACCCTAAAGCTGCAAATGAGGTTAAGACTAAATTGGTAGGTACCTTTTATTTCTTTTGGAAGTCTTAAATGTTAATAAAATGTTGATTTTACAAAAATAGGATTACTTGACAAGGTCATACAAGAAATCTGCTTCAGAGCTAAGATCTGAATCCTGATCTGCCAAATCCCAATGTAGTAGTGCCAAAACTATTAACTTCTTTTATCTGTTAATGATGCAGAAAAACTTGGTGCAATTCAGGTTTTGCAAATTTAGCACTTCTTTCTCTTTTCTAGTGGGAGAACCTCACTTCTCTGTAAAGACATGTTTCTAAGTCCTGATCCAGTATCCAAAATAACTGAAATGTCATCACTGAATTAGTTGAAATTGTTTCAACTTTATAATGCAAAACTGATGAATATAACCTCGAAGCAGAATCACTCTGTGAGTCAGTGATGACTTATTGGGCAAAAATCAGTCAGTCTGAAGTCTTACGCTTTTCTATGGTACTTACAGATCTATTTTTTTTAAAAAGTAATGTAATTGCAGTGTCTGTTAAGTTATGTTTTAGGAATAAGTGTCATTTGTTGGTCACTTTATTAGAAATAAGTTTAGGCAGCAAATGTTCATGATTCATGACCTTGATTAGTTCCAACAGCTGATTGGGAGAAATTAAAAAATAAATTAATCTGAAATTAAGTTTCTATATGCAGAACATAAGAAGTCCTCAGGAGGAAATGATACGGGGTTTGCCCAGTTTACTTACGGTTCTCTAAGAGGAGCTGTTTCCTATTTAGAAGTTTTGACTTTCTGTAATCAGATAAAGTCCTAGAGAAGGTGAATGTGGCAGTCACAGATAACCAGCTTCTGAACAACAGGTCTGGAGCTTTTTCCCCTTTTGTTGGAGGTCATTTCTATAAGCTACAGCTTTTTTGTGAGCACACAGAATTCATGCAGAAGAATGAGAGACCAAGTGAGCGACTGTGCAGACAAATTACTCTACTCTTCCTAACTACTTAGGAAAGCAGATAGGATGCTTGAAAAAGAGTAAACATACAAAGTGAAAAGCAAATAAACCTAAGTATGTTTGATGAAGTTAAAACTAAAAATTTTTAACGTAGCGTGCCACACTGGTCAAGAAGGTAGAAATAAATCTTAGTTTTGATTTCGATTGCTGTACTGTCAAAGGTAGTTTTGGAGGGGAGGGAAAGATCCCAGTAGTTCTTGAGAAAATCCTTGCAGTGTTGATGTCTGGTGGTGGTTTGATTGTACAGAACAGTCAATATGTGAAAAAAACCAAACAAAGCAAACACGCCAACCCCCTCCCGAAACAACTGAATCTTCTTTTGCAAATAATTAAGTTGCTAGATTATACGTTTTTTAAGCATTTTTTAAAACATTGTGCGTTTTCTATAATTAGTAAATTAAAATGCAACTGAAGCACTGAAAGCATGAAAAAGTACTGTGCTGCTTGTAATCCTCTTGATTGAACATATATGCATCTAATACTCCTCATGTTGCAGCTGGAGTTTTTTACATTTTAAAAGTTAGCATTGAATAAAACCATTTTTACTATAGTGCTGATCTGAACTTATCTGGAGTTTCTAGCTCTTAGTCTGGCTCTGGTCACTCTTGTGCTTTGGAGCACTTCATTTTTGATCTTCCTGCATCTGAAGGGGAAAAAACCTGTTAATTCCCTGAATAGTGAAGGACTATTTAATACCTATATTTTCAGGTGATTACAAAGTTTTCTGTAAGTGGAAGATGTACATTTTCCAAAGGCATTGTGTCATTGTACATATTGTTAAATAATTACCTAAAGAATAAATATTATTTCATGTGAAGTTACTTCACCTTCATAGCTGCCAAGTTTGAGTCACATGCTTGATAGAGACTTGATTGGCATTGCAAGGACTTAGTGCAGGATCTGAAGAAGTTTTTGGAATTTCTTTCAATCTCTAATCCTGCCAGTGTTCCCCCTCCTCGCCCCAGACCTCGTCAGCAACGTGAGAGCTCACCTGCTGCTGGACTCGCTCGCTGCAGGTTTGCCTTTGCCTGTGCGTTGGCTGACCAGAGGAAAGCCAGCTGGGCAGCGGGACATGCAAACCGGGGCTCTCCCCGAGCCTTGCTTGTGCTCTGCTCTGCCCATGTTATCTGACAGCAGCAAACAGCGGTGGTGCTTTGAGGGCAGAAAGTGACCCGGCGTGGGACTGTCCTCCCAGGTCGCTGACCAGTTCGGGGAGATGGCCGAGAACTAGTCCTTGCATTACAAAGGTGAGAGGTGGGTAATACTGTAGGTCCTCTGGCTGAGGTCTTATTTAAGGGTGTATTTCTCTGATATTCAGCTATGTGAGCTCTGCTGCGGAGCTGTGTAGGCTGTGAAAACCCTGACGATAAAGCAGCAGCGGTGCCGTTGTACTCTTGGAGGTGTTATCTGCACCGACTTTGCTCTGGTGAGAATGGAGTGCTCTGGTGGAGGCTTTGCCACGGTAGAGCTACAGGACAAGAACCAGACAAAGCGGCTGTAACGTACTGCTCAAGTGGTGCAGGAGGAATGTAGCTGATAACACATCACTATATATAGTGATGTGCTAAGAGCTGTCTTTTGGCTGGGTTTTGCTGCAGCCTTGCTCCCTGAACCAAAGTTAAGGAGCCTGATTTCATCTGGTTTGACTGTTGATTTTTTGGCTGTTATATTTGGCTGTTAATTTCCAGGCTTATTGTGAAAGGTGGTAGTTGCTTCATCCTTCCAGTTACTTTGAAAAGTAACTGCACTCTTCATGTTTTTAAGGAAGGAGTTTTCATCTTTTCCAATGGGATAATGCGGATTCATCTTTCCCAGTGGGATAATTGTGGAGTCTAATTCAGAACTGATTTTGAAGATGCATGCTGTGCCCAGATGACTGCATGCTATCCAATAATGCATATTGATGTTTGCTGATAGAAATGAAGCATCCAAACCACTTCATAGAAAAACAACAAAGGAGTTTTAAAAATGTATTTCTTTATAGATTCCTTGGGCTATTTTTTTTAGCTGCTAGATCTTCATAGTGTCATCAGTCGTGTCTACTGTGGGCTTTTTCTGAGCTGGCAGTTCGGGCACTTGTTAATGTGTCTACTTGTGACATTAAGAAAGTGCAAATGTTTCTTCTGTGACTGGGTTGTTTTTAGTGCCATTCTTCTCACAGCTGTCTGACTGTATTTTATTTTGGTATTTTATTCACAAATTTTCACCTTCTGATAGTGCAATATGTTGATTTAAGAAATTAAGCAAAATGTGATTATGTGAGAGTTTTCTTAAATTTGATTTATGTTTGGTTCCCATACTTAGACATTCAGTACACTAAACTCAGCATAGTTTATGCCAATGTAATTGGAAAAGTGATTGTTTGGAAATGCGTTAAGAGTGTCTCTGCTTGTCTGACTTGGGGCCACCGACTATTTCTACATCTCCATAAGGACAAGTTGGCTCTAGGTTATTTCTTTGAGCAAGTTTGTCTGAAGTCGTCAACAACTGATTAGCTATAAATCTTTTTTATTTTTTTTTTTTTAAGCTGAAGAGCTTTTTACTGAATTAAAAAGGCATTTCTGGATTATTTATAAACTCTGTGCATAATCTAAAAGGAGAATCTTCCATGTCTGTTTTACAGTTCCAATCTCTAAACTATTAATCTGGAATTAGTTTTAGGCTGTGAATCGCAGTGGGTTTCTCACTACACAGTGGGGTACTTGTATGATGGAAACTTTTGGGTAAATAACGTTTTAGTAAAGTTTTATCTGCTTTATAGCTTTGGCCGCAGAACCATTTCATATGAGGTATGAAATAGTGTGATTAATGCATGATAAGTCATAATACTGTATTGATTAATGAGATTTAAAAAAATTTTTTTTAAGAGATACTAGTCTTTGATAGTGCAAATAACCCTTTCTGTAATCTCTGGAGTTTTATTTAACGGCAGTGGCAGCTGTAATGTGTTGGGGTTTTTTCCTACCTGGTAGGGCTGAGCGGTGTGGAGGTGCGGACAGGTACAGCGCGCTGCTTTTCTCGGGTGGTTCCTGCACAGGGCTGCTGCCGGGCCGGGCTTTGTGCCCGCGGGTCCGAGGCCTGCACCGCACGCAGGAGGGAGGAGAGGCTGGAAAAGAGGGGGTGTGATGTTGGTCTGCTAGGAATGGCTCCCACTGCCCCTGGTTGATGGACCTTCTGTTGGTTTTAACTGTGGAGTGCATGGATTTGTGTGTGACTTACAGTCGCGTTCCATGAACTGAGGGTGATGTCATGGCTTTCGTATGTGTCAGTATTTCAGTGCCGTAGGTGCTGGCCTGCTTTGGAAAGGAAAGTGAGCAGTAAGTGTGTAATTCAAAGCTCTGAAGAGTTGGTCTGATAAACTCCGTTCATTTATACTTGTTGCTCTAGGCAAGATGATCTTGTATTACTAGTCTTCTCTTAAGCAGAAGCTTGATGTTATGTGCCTTCCAGGAGTACTGTAGTCCATTTTATACTTAAGATTTGATAGGAAAAAATATTTTACAAATGCATTTAAATTTGGAGGAGATGCATCATATTTTATCCAACACAGTGAGATGAATGAGACTGGGGAAGGAGGAGCTCCTTTACAACAGTCAAGAATCACATAAACCAAAGGAAATAACTTCGTTGCTGTAATTTTTTAATTTTTTTTTTGGCTTAGGCTGTATATGAATAGAATTGGAAGTGTTTCAGAATTAACCACAAGATAGACTGGAGGAGTTTGTTACTAATGAAGGAACTTTTATTAATATATATGCCAGTAAACATGAACAGGCAACCCACAAGTATAGAGGTGTGCTGTGGGAATTGTGGTTTCTTCATATTAAATGGTACTTCAGCAAATACGTTGCTAATATCCTTGTTTATTCTTTAACCTGGTGTCTGAAGGGGATGAGGTTTGTAGGATTACGGTCAGTACCTCAGCAGCATTGTGAAGCAGTGGAGGACGTGGGTAGGGCTAGAGGGGGACTGAGACAGACCCATGCTTGTTTTGAATGACCTTGACTAGAGGAAAGGCTTTGGTTGGAACATGTGTCCTTTTAGATAAAAAGCACGTAGCCATAGGAACCCAGGCTGTGCAAATTCTCTTCTTTCATGGAATATTTATTAGTAGAATGTAAATGGACTTTGGATTTAATTATTTGGTGAAGTTAATTAATGGTGTTATTAAAGGTTGAAGGAAGAAAATAGGTTTTAATGCTATTCTGTTTTTCTTTCTAAATGTTAGAGTTTTTCCCTTATTCTGTTAACAAGCTCTGTTCTGTAAAACTTTTTTGGTTATTTTGGGTGTGGTTTTTTGGCTTTGTAGTAGAAATAAGACTTGTACCCAACCATATGATTGTAGGACAGCTTGGATTGGGTGAGACCTCAGGCGGTCTCTACTGCAGCCTCCTGCTCAAAGCAGGGTCAGGGTCTTCCACTCTAGTATTGAAAGCCTCCAAGGATGGAGACTGCACAACCTCTGTGGGCAGCCTGTTCCAGTGCTTTACCATCCTCACGATACATCTTCATATCCTCAAGGTGAAAAAGCTGCTCCTACATGCAGTCTGAAGCTCTCTTGTTTCAATTTATACCTGCCCTCTCTTGTCCTCCCGCCATGCAGCACTGTGCAGAGCCTTCTTGACTACCTCCTTGCAGGCGGCTGCTGGTGGGTCACCCTGAAGCTGTTGTTTTTCCAGGCTGAGCAAGGCCAGCTCCCTCAGCCTCTCCTCACGGAGCAGGTGCTCCTCAGCATCTTGGTGCCCCTCTGCTGAACTCCCTTCGGTTTGTTGATGCCTTTCCTGTATGAGGAGGTCCAAAATTGGATGCCGTATTCTAGACTGTAGGCCTGAGAGAAATTGATGAATACCAGCTATAATTCTTTAATTCTCTTCTGGACACTTGTGATTTTGTAAGAAAACAGCATTTGATTAAAACTTCATTCCTGTGGTATAGGTTGTAGATAAAGCATTTCCTTTTTATGGAAAGGGGAAAAGGGGAGTGTGTTTCCACATTGTCCGAAGGCACACACGGCAGCCCAGCAAAGTCTCAGTCTGCAGTATTTTTCTCTTTTTCATATTATGCATTAAATTCAATAAATAATAAATCAGAAGTGCATTTGTCTTAAGAAGTTGAAATCTGTCTTCAACATTAAAAAAGCTGATGAAGAGTAAAATGTTTCAAGGTTGTATGTCTTATCTGGCAGAGGAATAAAGTTTTTGAAAGCTGTTTTATTCAGTTTTCATAGCTGTTGTATTAAATTGTTTCAGCTTTCTACGCTGCATGGCTTGCTACTTAGATGAAAACTGGATGCTTGAAAACTTGTATTTGTTTTCATACTTAGAACAATGTGGATTGTTGTATCTGTTGTTGTGTAAGTCTTTGCATCAAAGTAAAATATGTTCAAATAGAATTGGTGAGGGTTTTCAGACTCCTTTGGTAAATTTCGGTGCTGCACGTGTGAACATCTCTTTTATTTTAATGAATTTTGTTAGGGCCTAAAAATTGAGAGACATAATATTTTCGTGTAAAGCTTCCCTTAAATTCTTTTTCCAAAATAGTATGCTTGTATGGCAGTGCTTGTTGGATGGCTTCCTCACTAAACTCTTTATATTGTGGTTGATGTTGGAATTTAAGGGTATGCTGCTTTTACCCAGGGTGTTTTAATCATATTACTTAGTGATACCACCACTTTCTTATTTATTAGAGAATGAATTTATTAATTTAAGTTGTGTGTCAAATCCAGAAGAAATAAATAAAGTGACGTGTCACATGAAAGGCTATAGGGCAATGCTGCTTTATGTGTAGTACAGAATTGAGTAGTGAAAAAAGTTAGGTTGCTGCTTGCCTATCACACCAATGACCTGGAATGGAAAACCAACCAACCAACAGCACACCTCCGTGCTTTCCAGAATCTTTGATTTAAAAAAAAAAAATCTTGCTTTCTATGTGAGCATCTGTCTTTGGAGTTTCTGTGTCTAACTGGACTACTGGGACCACTTGTCCCAACCACTTAATCCTACAGGAGCCAGAGCTATTGACATTATTGCAGAAATATCTGTGCCAGCAGTGGAGATGAGGGAGGTGTGTGTGTATATCCCAGATATACCTATATGTATGAGTAGATGTATATATGTATGCATGCAAATACATGTATGTATATGTCACCAATACATGTATTTAACTATTGGACCTACTCCCGTTTCCATTTCAAACGTACAAGTTTTGGCTTAGATTTTTACGTGGTATCTGTAAGGAAAGTACAATTGATTGAGTCTGCTGTTCAGATTGTGACATTAGTGACATTTTACTGTCACTAAAAGTCAGGATTGTTTTTGTTAGGTAGCAAAGTTCCACATTAATTTGGATAGATAGTTTTGAAGGTACTACATTTTATTTTGGCGGTTTCTGAGAAATCATCTAACTGTCTTCAAATACTTTAGTGGGAAAGGGAGGAACAGTCTTAAGTGAGTTCCAAGCCTGAGTTAAGATGGTGTGATACAATGATGTGATGTTTTACCTTTCTAATCTTATTTTTGCTGTGATCAGAGAATTTTTTAACTTAATTTTCAATTTTGAAGGCAGGGACTGTAATTTTTCTAAAACTGCAAAAGTAAGGAAATAGAATCAAATTTCAATTTTCAGGAATGTCATCTTTTCTAAGGATTTCCTTGTCTTCAAAACTTTAACACACTTTCCCCCTGTAATTTCAAGTTACTTGAATATATTTTTTGTGAGTTAATAATATCCTGATGATGTCCCGTATGCATGAAAAAGATTTGTGAATCAGCAGATGTCTTCAACCTGTGTTACTCACAGAAATCTGTGATGATCCTGTGATGACAGTATATTCATCTTTTTATCTGTTCTTTTAATGACTGAAAATACCTGTAGTGATTCTGTGGCATTTTCCATATTAGCCTACCTTTGATTTATTAGAGCTGTTCTTAAAAGGATGTTCATTAACAACAAAATCTTTCCTGCCGATATTACTATTGGATAGTATAAATTATCTTTGGTGGTTTGTTAAGACAGAAAAAACAACTGATTTGGTTCCAAAGAAACTTGCAGTTCCCTTTTAACCTCATCATTAGTGAGCTAGGTAGAAGGAAGGACACTACGTGAGAGCATGGCTGTCGGTTTACTGTTAGTTTCAAATTTTTCTTGTCTGCAAGCTTTTACAAGGAAAAGTGAAAATATCATACAATCTGATGTCATGCCAGCTGGCCCCTTAGCTGTCCTTATAAGCACAGGCTCTTGTGTTGACTGATTGTTGTCACAGACGTAGCTCCTCAAGATAGTTACAGAATTGTATTCTGACTAAATAACTAGACACTTGTGAATCCTCAGGGTGATAGTCTAAGGAGGATGTGAGGTTTGAGAGAATCACTTTTACTCTGTGATTCTCATGCAATAGTTCATAGGTTAAGATGCTAATTAAGCTTCTAGGAGGGGGTGAAATTTTGACCTTATGAAAGTCTCCCAGACACTGGTTACAGTGGAGCAAGGATTTTTACCACTACTCTGAGAAGACATTCTACTGTTTTAAACTGTGGATAATGTTCAGTATCTTGAAAAGTTGGGGTTTTGTGTGCATCCAGCTTGTGGTGGGTGCTTTTGCTTGTGTAATACAATTAGTTGGTATTATTCCTAATTCTTCCAAGTAATGTCAGTATTACACTGCATTTTTCTTCCAATAATATTATTAGCAGAACTTTGATGGCACTGATTTTCTTGGAGTATTCATTGATACTCTTTCTAACCGACTCTAAAAGCTAATATCTAAAAAATACTCAGAAGGCAATGGTGAAACTATTTTGAAGCTATTTCAGAAATATGTTATGAAATAAAGCAAATGTTTATTACTATGCCTGGCTGTTTGGTTAGATAGAAGCACTTTCTCCTGTTTGGAGCAACAACTGGCTGGCTGAACAGCAGTTCTTCATTGTGCGAGGCTTTCTGTTGGCAGCACCCACACCATAACTCCTGTAGAAATGTGGGTGCTCACCCATAGCTATAATCACTATTTGGGGTAATCAACATAAAGATATTCATGTTTATCTAGTCTTGCAGGTAAGTGCAAAGAGTCAACCTATGTGGAAAATAAATACTGCAGAAATGACTGATAATAATTTGTAGGACAGTCTAACCAATGACAACATGAATTTTTCTTGCAACTTATAAATTTGTTGTTAATGTGATGTAGGGCTCCATCAGTAATTGATTCAGACATTTCAAGGTTCATCTGCCTGGGCATTTAAATTACTCTAGAGGCAATCTATAAACTTGCTTGACTTCAAACGAAAGGTCATCAGCATCAGTCATGTCCAAAAGTTAATTATTAAAACTTGGCTTTGACTTGAATACAAAATGAACTGGAAGGAGGGAGGGGGGAAAAAAAAAGATAAAAAAAAGGTGAAGTCATGTTAGTTATGAGTTCTGCAAAAGGATCCATGCAGGCAAAAGTGCCTGCCTGTGTCAATTATACTATAGGATTGGAGACTAAATTCTAGTTCTGTGGTTTTCCTGTGTTTCAGTCTGTTAAATTTCACCATACTATAGGTTAGGTTAGTGCAAACAAATGATAGGCGATGTTAAATTTGCAGACTTGCTTAATCAATACCTGAGAAATGTTTTGGGCTGCGTTCTGATGGCGAGCAGTAAGGTGCTATCAAAGGATATAGGTGCCTGTCTGTCTGCACTCCCGCCCACCCAGCAGGATCATGAAGAACATCCAGTTTGTAAGGTTAGCTGGTTCCAGCCCCCCACCCCTGAGCCCAGGGCCAACGAAGAAGTTACATTAGATGCTCAAGCATCGTGCTTGCACATGTGGCTCATGTTAGCCAGGTGTATTAATGCTGTTTACATCTTGAAGATCTTGAGTCTTTCTAAACTGCTGTAGTACATTGGTCTTAAGACAGGAGGTTACTATCAATTCTAACGTTTGTAAATGTTGTGTACGCATGCTGTGAAATGGTAGAATTTGTGTTGTGGTATCTAATTACAAAGAACTGATGTTTGAACTGTGATGCTGTTATGAAAAGTCTGAGTCTTAACTATTAGAAACCAACAGCAAACCTTGGAAAATGGTCTTCTGTAACTTTGAAATTCAGAATTACTTGTAACAGTCTATAGTGTAATTTAATAAAAATGGTAGTGGTAGATGTAATTTTTGGGTGGATTTTTCATGTTTTCATACTTGATTTGGTAGTTCTGTTGATTTAGTAATTGTACAAAATCAGAGTAATACAAAACTGTTAAAATTAAAAGATAATTGCTGGGGAAAAATGCCATAATTTATCACACAGAAAATTCGTAATGTCTCTAGAAAAGTTAGCTTCACATTTCGAATGTGTGGTGTTGTACTAGATCACTCTCACTGGAGATGTTATTGTTACTGTTGTCGTGTAAACAGATGTTACTGTTAAGCAAATGTCTAAAGATCATGAAAACAACAACAACAAAATTAATGATCTAAATCTAAAAATCTAATGTTATGATTTCTCTCATTCTAATCCAAACAAGGTACTGTTAATATTCTTGGAATTCATCTGTTTAAATACTGGGAAAGCTTCAAAGGTATTGTAAGAATTAAATGATACTTGGAGAGAAAGATGGAGGGAGCAGCAGAAAATGACAGAACAGAATCATTTAGGTTGGAAGGAACCGCCAGACTCCATCAGATCCAGCCCCTCCTGTTCAGAGCCAGGCTGGCTTCAAAGCTGGAACCAATTTACAAAGTTTGATTCGGTTACTCAGAGCCTTATCTGGCCACATTTCGGATGTTTCCAAGGATGGAGATTCCACAGCCGTGCTAGGCAACCTCTTCCAATGTTTGACTGCTCTCACTGTGAACAAAAATCTCCCTGCTATCTAATTCCTTGTTGCAAGGCATTAGCCATCTGTTGTATAGATTGTTTTGAATAGCATTACTTATTCGTAATGAATCCTATGAGGCAAAACACTTAAACTCTCACTTTTCAAATTCAAACCACTGTGTTCTGCGAAACTAATTGTTAGTGGCAGTGGTTTGATTTCTCTCTTCCCAGTCAAGTCCTAAGTATTGAAGCTGCAGATTTGCAGACAGTTTTGGTTTTGTATGCCGTCTCCTTGTCTGTGAAGTTACCATCTGCATTTTATGTAGTAACGGACCTATCCTTCTGTTTCTCTGCCTTTACTATTGGAAATGCAAAACTTGTCCCAAAATGCAGTTGCTGAGATATTTAAGAAGTATTTACTTTCTGGCTGAAACTTTTATTATTAGCAAGTAATATTTAGTCTATTAGTAATGGACTTGCTCTTTAACTACAGCAAGAGGACTAACTCATCTTCTGAAGGCCTGGTGAATTTATTTTATGGAAAATCATAAAACATTTGCAAAAGTGCTAGTATGGTATAATGGGTAACTTAATTTCCTAAATAACCCTGGAGCACTTGTGGAATATAGTCCTTTTTCTTAGTCTTAATTGCAGAGTGAGTTATTAATGACTACAAGCCTGCAGATGAGGGCTTATTGACAGTTCGTTTGCCCCTGGAGAATAAAGCTGACAAGGTACTTTCATTTTTAAAGCTAACAATGTAGCTAGATTTTTGTTAGTAGTCCTAGCCTAAGTATCCAGGGTTAAACAGACTGCTTCAGTCCTGATTTGAAAGGAAAGACTTTAGCTTAAAACCAGACTGTGTAACAAACATGGAGTTTAATTGTTACTGTTATAATTTATTTATTATTTTCTTTGAAAATATCTGCAAGTTCCTATTCCTTTCTTTGGATGCGTACCCAAAATTAGAATATAAACTCCTGTAAAAGCGCTTCTTTAGAAAACAATACTCCTCAGTTGTTTTGTGAGAAAAAGATCATGGTTGCTTTGTATGTGTTGGACTGCAGACTCACTGGAAATACTTTCTCCTGATTTCGTGGGAAACCTGAAGAGTTGGGAACTGCAGAGGTACTTCATTAACCCACCTCTGTAGCAGAGGTCAGTTCGCACCAGTCTTGGGAGTGAATGCTGTTGCTGGTGTTGTGGGGGGTTGATGGCCTAATATGCTGTTCACAGGTTTTAATGGCTGTAGGGCTAGAATTTTTGTAATAGGCAAGGCTGGGAAAAGTCCTTTTGATGTAACATAAGATGTCACAGCTTTCAGCTTATCATTGACAATGTTCATTATATTAGTCCCTTACACATGACTTCCTGTAACAAGGCATATTGGAAAAGCGGTGGGAAGTTTATAACACAGAAAACATCCTCTGCCGTTCATGGTCCAAGTGGCACTGGGTGTGAGCAATTTGTGGTTTTGGTTGTGGGGTGGTGGTTGTTGTTGGGGGGGTTGGTTGGTTGTTGGTTTTGGTGGTGGGTTTTGGTTGGCTAGTTTTGTTCCATTTTTCAAATCAAGGCATGTCCTAAGCTATTTCTGTTTGAATGTTATGGCTGCATGAGCTGTTTGATTTTTAGATGTCCTTTATAGAAAG